>NC_085018.1:17293566-17386066 GCF_963692335.1 Osmerus eperlanus | reverse complement strand
ATGAAGTATGCAGGCTTAACTAATTTGGAAAGAATACTGCCCCTCACTCAGACACTGAGTAGATCTCACATCCTGTGTTGCTTGAGGAGGAGCCGATGGTGAGTGGTGAGACGAGAGTGCAGACTGAGGAAGCCCAAAGGTCTAATTCTGTTTTTATGAACCACATGAGAAGACGTGTGGCATGCACAGATCAGCCTGAGATTCCAAGTGGGATGAAAGATGGAGAGAAAAAGAAACAGGGAACATGTGTCTAACACAGATAGAGTTTGATGAATGGATGGAGAGAAAGAGAGAGGGTCATGTCAGGGAGTAATAGAGATATGAGACTCTTTGATCGCCCCCAGCCCGAAATTGAAAGATGGATTGGGACTCGGGTGCTACTGCACTTCAGTGTGTTGTCCATATATTCCTGTGACACGTCGAGCTGTGATCTAATAGGAACCCGACCGCTCAGTGTTTCAAACTAACCTGACCCTATTAGCCCCCTGGGGGAGGGGTGACCCCTCTCTGTGACCCCTCACGACCCCAGCACTGGGGCCACGGCTTCTGACTGGCCCTCACCTGGCTCTGGTTACAACAGCAGCTAGAGGACCCACACTCCTGTCCTACACTGTAGGTTATGATGGCAGCTATTTTCTTAGTAGTGAGTGCGTGTGTGACGAAGCGTGCATGTTGCCATTCATGAGCACCATTGATGCCGTGTACAGGAGTGTGTATACAGTGCATTTAACATTGGGTTAATATGGATTAAGAAAGCCCTTGCTTGAGTGATAACTTGCAGTCTTTATTTCACTGGAGGCAGTAGCAACACAACACACAGCATGAAACTAAGTCATAACATCCTAATAAATCCACCACAGTATAAGATCCACAGCACCCACAACACAAGTCATAGTTTCTATCTGGAGAACTAAATCCACCCAAAAATGTATTCTTACCTGTAATGCTATTTGTCCATCTAGATATTTTAGTTGTTAATTGCCGAGTTTTGGAGATATCGGCCATGTCTGGCTTCTCTCAAATACAATTGAACTCGATTGGGCTCATTTTGGGGCGCTCTAAACTCCACAAAAATCTATCTTTTTTTTTTTTTAAGAAATCATGACCCAGTTACTCAAGGTAATCCACAAACCTTTTTGTGAGCATTTTCATGTAGGAACTATTTTATCAATACGCAGGAGGAAGTGTACATCTACTCATGGATGAGAGGCTTGTGCTCCGTGTTCATGATACGGTTGCGGGCGTGGTTCGGTAGGAAGAAAGCTCTTAATCAGAGACCTTATTAGGCTGGTTGCTTCCAAAGGGTTTGGACTCAGACCTGGGTATAAGTGTGTTGGAAAAGCCAAGGTATTTAGTTGGGTTTGTTATGGAGCTTCATCTGGGCCAGTATTCAGTTACCCACCTGGACCCCTGCCTCATCAGACAGACCCGGGCACAGATGGAGAGGCAATAATGAACAGGAATAGAAATGCGCTTGCAAACCCCCCCCCCCCCACACACACACACACACACACACGCACACACACCGTCTGTTTCTGCATCACATGGTCCACCTGGACAGAGCGTTTCATTTCAAATGACAGGTTTTCATGAGATTCTGTTACCATCACAGGGCCTGGCAGGCTTCCTGTCCACACAGTGGCTCACTGACGGCCCCTGTTTCAGATGACGCTCTCCACACAAGAGCAGGACAGCAGGCTAGGTAGGATCGTTTTGATGTTATCATACCGTGTGTATGTGTGTGTGTGTATCTAGCTCACCAACACGACAGTTTGTGGCCGGTCTGAGGGGCCAGTGCACACTGAGGCTAAACGGCTCTGTCCGTATGACGGTGTAGCTCCGTGTTCTGCCCTCGGGGCCTTGACCCCTGGGTTAACTGCTCAGCAGAGTGCTAAGAGTCATAAAGCTAAATGTGAAAGAAAGGATTATTAATGGAGAGGCCTGCCAGTCACGAAGGACAGCGATATGCTGATGTGTCACCAGTGCGCTGCGGGGGCAGGACTGAGCGGAGCCCTTCCTTCCCTGCTCCATTGTTGGAACAGGGGACAGGATGAGGCCTCACACCCAACTGTCCTACAAAGAGACTGGTCACAGCAACTGTGTTTTCATCTACTGTCCAGGTGTGCCATTATGATAGCCATGTGTTCGTTTCCTTCTGATATATAAACCACAGATTTAGCAGTTGCATTATTGAGTGTTCTTTAATTCTTTAATAGCTACAGCCCCAGATGTGGTTGTGTGGTTCGAGATTCTTTATATCTCATTTCAAAACATGTAGCCATTGAGAACATGTAAAACATGTTTGTAATGTTGGGAGTAATGCATGGGTATTGTCTATGGTCTGCATGTGCAGACATGTGCAGTGGTTAACTATAACTCACCTTTAGTCTTCTGCTCATCCACAATTTCTTCATTCATTTAATTCTGGTGAGCTTTTATAACGTCCCTATTGACCCCACAGCTACTGAAATAAAGTAATTCTTCTTCCTCAACTGTGAAATCATTGAGGTCATTCTGGCTTGGTTTTTTAAGGTAAGTAAACACCGGCTTAGACAATGCGCAGTAGTCCTGTTTTCTTTTCTCCAGAGCTAAGTCATTCCCCAGCATGACTCATTGTAAACAGTGTGTGACACAGGTGATGTGCAGTGTCAGAAAAGCCCTCTTGTTTGATCCCTCTGGGTCTGGAGGTCTGCTAGGGTGCTCTGGGTGAGATGAACTGAACGTTCACAGGGAATATTGTGTTACTTCACATGAGGAACATGATTCTGCATGACGTCCAGCCAGACCTCGGAGGCATGGGGTTCAGCTCAAAGGAGCAGATTTTTTGTAGTATGACTTTTAAATTGTATCCCAGTGTTTCATCAGTAATGTATACATTTCATGATTCATGAAATTGACCATCAATGTAGGGACATCCCCCATCCACCATCATTCCCTCCTCAGCAAACTTGTCTGACTCATCCCCCTCTATGGAACCTAATGGACTATCATGCTGTGTGGCAGAGTTCACAGCAGAAAGACAGATAGCAAGAGAGAGAGAGACAGAGAAAGACAGAGAGAGAGAGAGAGAGAGAGAGAGAGAGAGAGAGAGAGAGAGAGAGAGAGAGAGAGAGAGAGAGAGAGAGAGAGAGAGAGAGAGAGAGAGAGAGAGAGAGAGAGAGAGAGAGAGTTAAAAAAAGAGAGAGAGAGGAGCAGTAGCTTCAAGGTCGCTCCTTCATAGAAACTCTTTGTTGGGATTCCTGCTGATCCTAGGGCCATTTCCTGTCTTCACAGGAAACTCTCATATTGGAAACAGATTTTCTCTGACAGTTGACTGTGATCCCAGCCTCAGCTGAATCCACTCTCAGACTATCTTTCCTTCACTGCGCATGTAGTGTGTGTGTGTGTGTGTATGTGTGTGTGTGTGTGGGGGGGGGGGATTCAAAACTAAGAGGAAAACAGAGAGTGGTTGACTTTGAAACTCATCTCCCGGATTTGATAGTGGAGGAAGGAGGGGGAGAAGGAAGAGGGGTCTTTCCTTTATTATTTCACTTTTTATGACCTAACTTGTCTCCCTTTCCCTTCCTCCTCGCCTCCTCTGGGCTGCATGGCGGCTGGTTCGAGTTTCACTGCCAACAGTTTTTTATGTCAACATTTGTGGGCTTGGGCTGGTGAACGGAGGGCAGGAGAAGGAGACCCCAAGAGAGGAGGGGGGTCTATGCAGAGCTGCCGTGCAGATGGACCAGTCACAGCGCCTGCAAAAATACAGGCGAGGACTCACCATCACAGCACGCCTCTGAGCCCTCAGACAAGGGGAGTTAGCTTGTGAGCCCCAGAGTGCAAACAGCCAGTCATCTGCTGGGTATATAAAACTGTCAGGAGAAACCTAACTGACCCTGGCCTCAACCCAAACACCGTCTTTCCTGCAGTGCACAGCTCATCAAACACACATATACACCAACTGCACACACACACACACACACACACACCCTAACATTGCTGACAGATAAGTCAAATAAATACTGTATGTGATGGATTGCACTGTTGTGTTGTGAGGTGAGACTGAATGCGGAATATAAAACATGGACCATCACAGGGAGCAGGGGGAATTGGCAAAAGTCCATTGCATAAGAATGGGCAGTGGAACTCTGGTACTTGTATTCCATGTGCTGGCTGTGTAAGATGAAGTGTTCCCTGTTCTTCTGAGGGAGAAAAGAACCGTTTTCCTTGTTTACTTTATAGAAAGTGAGTAGGAATGGAATGTTTTTAGAACCGCAGGATTTTGATAATGAAAATTGAGTACGCAACAATCATCCTAAACGAAGCGTTGGCAGATGCCAGTGCTCACCAACACATACTGAAATCTCTTTTGTTGTTTGCTAATGACTGTCTTGCATTAGAGCTGAAAAGAGCTCACCAGCAGACTGAAACCCTGTAACCCCCCGCTGTCTTCACAGCCGCCCCCCCACCCCCAACCCACCCAGCCCTCCCACAATGCCCCCTTTCCCACTGCACCCCCCCCCCCCCCCAACCCGCTGCTTCTACACAAAGAAAACCTGCCGTGTCTCAGCCACCACCACTGCACCAGAGGAGTCGACCACCAGTCCAGAGCTTCACCATAGTATTACCCAGTAGCCCTCATGGGGGCTGTGGAGCCGGGATTACCATGGTGATAACCCTGGGGTCAGGGGAAGTGTGCCAGAGGTGGGATAGTCGGGACCCCCCCACAAGAAGAGCACTCCCAGGGGAACAGGCTGGTCGAGGTCTGGAGAAGAAAAAAGAAGCAAGAGGGCAAAGCCTTGTACATCTGTTTGGCAAACATGGAAGAGACCGGACACCCAACTGTTGAGCTCTTATGCACAGTGATTGAGGCACCAATTTGGATCTTTATTCAGTCTTTGTTATTGAAGGGAATAAAGTGGGTTCCCCACCAGTTTATCAAAAGTAACTCCTTCTTCATCTTAAACAGAACTTTGAAACCAGATATGTTTTTCTCTCTTTTCTGGACACTTGTCCTGCCTAATCAGTGCTCATTGTATGTTCAGTAGTGAATCCGCTTGATTTCCTCTCAGCCTTTTAGGTGTTGTATTTCTCCATGTCTTTTATCAACTTTAAATTGGTTCTTCAGCGCCATTGTGTTTTTCTGGCCGACATCAAGGTCTTTGTCCCGACAGCCGTGCATTGCCTGGCCTCTGTCTACCTGAGCAGGTGGTTCTAATGAGGCGTGGGTGTCCTGGCAACCAGCCAGCGAGGTCTTTTCTTCTTCAGCCTCAAAACAAGAAGTGGGGGGGACCTAAATCCCTCAAAACAACTTAGAAGATGGCTTCAGACTTTTTTACATGCCACGACTTAAGTAAAGTCTCACCTTAAATCATTTGTACCAGACATTCCACCAATTGTTTGTTTGTATCCCTCTATTCTCCCTTATATCACAGCATGTGTGCTCGTTTGTATGTGTCTGTGTAAGATAGAACGAGAGAGTAACCTACCATTGAGGACATGAAAGAGACCATAAAATGTGTGTTTCTGGAGACTGAGATGGTCTGCTCCCACCGTGTTCACAGTCCTCGAGACCCAGTGTGGGAGCTCTAAACTGGGGTTAGGTGGAGAAAGGTCTCCCTCCCATCCTATTTCACTCACAGAACGTCTGTTTCTGCCAAAATGACACACTGCAAAGAAGTAATTTGGCTGAGGCTGCAGGGGTGTATGCTGCAACTCGCTGTTGGGAAAGAATGTGTGGTGTGTTCCCTCCATATCCTCCTGTCCCTCTGCTAGGACTATATTTGAACATGAGGACGTCCACTGAGGAGAACCAGATGCTCGTTCAGGGTTCAAAGAGGGGTCTGTTATTTGGCATGGTCCAGATATGGAGCACTGAAGATGAGTAGATGAACTTCTCAAAGGGAACTTACTCTGTTCTAACCTCCTTCTGCTAGAAGAGCATTATGTGGTTGGTGTGTGAAAAGAGCCAGGAAAAATATTGTTACGATCATACCAGGGATGAGCTATTAAAGTCATGGATATACATTAACAGTGACTGACGACACAAGCTCTGTTTAATAAATGTTTTACAAGTGTATTGTGGCTTAATATTTGCGCAAACTTGTGAAAAAGGTTCTTTTTAGAAATAAAACAATGATATTTATGAAATAAACAATGATATGGTTTTCTTGAACAAATACAATTTAAATCAACCTATTAATATGCTTTACATTTCATATGGGAGAGGTGACGCATGCAGACATATTTATTTTGACAACCTCTAAGCAGCAGTGCATTGTTGAACACAATGCTGTTAGACTTGAGCAAAACATTTGAATATCAACAAACGTGCCCATTGAGGCTCCAGGCTCCAGGCTCCAGGCTCCAGGCTCCAGGCTCCAGGCTCCAGGCTCCAGGCTCCAGGCTCCAGGCTCCAGGCTCCAGGCTCCAAACGGTGTTCAGAGAAGCCCAGTCCCCCTCTGCTCCTGCAGCTCTTCACACCATGGTGTCAGGGGAGAGGAGGTCCTGCCTTGGTGGCCAGCATAAAGCAGCTCTCCCATTAACACCTGGGATGAGCTGATCTCTGCCTGGGGAACAGCCCTGCCTCAGATCTGACTGGTTGGGAACTGGCACTTACAGACATTTAAAACATACGGTTCATGTATTGTACATGGAGATACTATCACAGTACACAAAGTGACAAACATTGCATCATCTATTGCTGACATTTTAGATTAGGTTGAAGATATTTATAGGTACTGGAGTAGAGATACATTGCTTATTTAGAGCTTGGAAACATCATGGCCAAGTTTGTTATTGTTTTCTTTCGTAAGGTCATAAAAGGATGAAGACAGTATATAAGAAAAGTATATTTTCTCTCTGACTCAATCTAAATCTTACATGCTTATATCTAAGTAAGAGGCTGAATTTGAGATTTTAGTTTGTTTTTCAGATCACCCTAATTAGCAGTGATTTGCCCAACCACAGGACATCCTCACCCCCAGGTGTTCCACCTGCTAATGTTTGTCTGCTGCAGGCATCCAGCAGTTCACTTATAAAGCATGGGTTATGCAACCTGAGATACAATATTTGAGGGTTTTGAACCAAAGACTTGAGGGAATTGAGATGAGGAGATGAACCCATACACTCCAACCTTCTTCTGGAGTTAGCAGTCTGGTGCCAATTATCCTGATTGGGGAGCTCTGCAGTGGCTCCAGGCTCCCAGAGGGACTGCATTGTGAACATAATGACCTCCCTAAGCTGTACAGACACACCATCAGGTGAGAGCCCCGCACTGAGCCATTGAAATAAGAGATGCGTGGAGGATGTGGAGGGAGAGGGTAAAAGGGCCAGGGAGACAGGATTTGCGTGCCATTTGGTGTGGTCCAGCTGTGAATCTCCCACACAGCCACTTAGGACAATTAAGATTCTGGTATGTTCCGAAGCTAAATCAATACCTACGTGGAGGTAAGACAGAGAGGAAAAAGAGATGTTGAAATGTTCTTGTGCAGACCATCCACAGAAACATAGTAGAAGCTTGTGGGAAAAACAGATCAATCGAACAACTTCATGTGGACCTTGTTTTGGTTAACAGAATCTTGATGTCACTCTTCCAGAGTAATTATTTTAGTTATTGTTTGAGGTATTTTATATATTTCTTTTGTGCTGTGATGCTTATTGATTAGATTTATTTGACTGTAAACTGCATTTTTATGGTATTTGAAGTCGTTCCAACATAGCTTTGTATTTAGAAGCTAGAGCTGTCACATGTAACCATTCAAGGTAACTGATACTCAATATCCCCTTCAAATCCACCTCTTCTGCCATTGTTTGACAGGTCAGTGTAAACGTATCCATGTAGGACGGACTAGCTCTCCTGTTTACTCTTACCTTCCAAACAGGCCGCTCAGAACCCTTCTCCTTATATAGACGTGGAGCTCCAGTCTGGCTGCCTACAATAGATGCCATCTCCCTGTCCTCCCCAGTCCTCCCCCTCATCCTCAGTCTCCAATCCTCCCCAGTCCTCAGTCCACCTCAGTCCTTCTCGGTGCTCAGAAGAAGCCAATTCTTTAGTCGAGTCATTCAGTTCCGCCCAAAGGTTAACTACTAGACACCAGAGGTCACCCAATGACTGCCTGGCTTTGTTTGGCTGTGGTGTTCTATTAGCTTCCATTGTCTCTGTGTGGGTGTGTGATTGAGTCCTGTTACCTGTGTCTATGGGCACAGCCCCCCACAGACACTTCAAGCTTCTGCTCCCCCATCTCAACTTCCAGTGGTACAGTCCCTTTGGCTGGCAGAAGCTGGTTCATTGGTTGTAAAACTCCTGTTCCAACTGACCCCACAAACAACCGCGACATCTGCTCAGCACTAATTGAGAGGTCCTTTCTGCAGAACAAACAGAGTTAAGGCAGACTAGCGAAGGCCAGTTTTTTCTGCAGTGTTACTGTCAGTTGATTGGTCTGTTGTGCTCTGACAGGAATTGGCAAACACAGTGATAAGTAAACATAAAAACAGTAGGGTTCATTTTAAATGTGATTAGCATAATTGGTTTACTGCAAAGTAGCATGGTTATGTTAACTCCAACAGTAGAACAGCATACTGGAGGATAAGGTCAGTCTACAGGTAAACACAAAAGGATACCTTGTGTGGTGTCCTTAGCAGGTCAAACAAACTCAATGGTATTTTCATAACTGGCGTTACATCTGAGTGGAGTTAACTTTATAGGAATGGAAGTTTGTAGCTCATGGTCTGTTCTGTTGTGTGTGACATGGGGCAGGGAGCCAAGTCAGGGGCCATGACCAGGGGTCCTATCCCTGAGAGCTACAGGCTAAAGACATCACCTCTGGGGTCAGGGGTCAAGAGGAGCCACACTTCCGGTGGCCGGGCCAGTCAGCCCCCTGCTGACTGACTTTACCGGCATTCTCATTGTTCTGATTTATCCCGCCTGCCATTGATGTGGCCCCTCACAGAGCCTGTTAAACACCAAAGAGCATCACTCCAAACCAGATGTTTCACCCCACAAATTACACAGAGCCACTACCTGGAACAGATAAACACATCAAGGAGTGACACTTGGATATGTCGACTTTGTGAGGAGGACGTTTTTCATACCCTTCTGGGGACGGAGCCCCCAGTGTGCGGGCATGGATCAGATTTAGCGTCATCTGTCATCGAGCCACAGAAATACAACACATCATTTAGCTGTCAGAGCTGACTTGCTTAGCTCATTCTGGGAGTTATTTTGGTGGTTAAATACCAGGCTGGTGGGCAGCTTTAAGCATGTGGTAAGGTGGAGTCTGTCCTCAGAGAGAGAGTGAAAGAGAAAGCCTGGTGTGGGATGACATGGCTGTGATGGAGGTCTTCCAGAGAGACAGAGATCGGGGCCGGGTCTTGGGGGGGGGGGGGGGGGGGGGGGGGTGGAAGCAGGAGGACGGAGGAGTGGGGGGTTGAATGGGCTGAGTATCTGATGATGAGACATCAAAGCACCTCGTCTCTCTCCAAAACTGCGGCCTGGTCTTTCTGCTCCAGACCACCAGGACCACCGCCCTGCATGCCTTCTGGGTTACACACACACACAGGCAGGAAGTAGGGACCAAGCCCAGGGCGGCTAATGTGATCACATCAACCCCATTAGGAGGGTCCCATGTGGGGGGAGAAGCTGGGGGTGAAGGGGCACACACAAAGGGACACAGTGTTCACCCTCCTCAGCAGGATAGATGGGCGGTTGCATGCCAGTGTGAAAGTTAACTTAGGGTCTGATCAGAGACAGCAGCCAGCGCTGGTTTTCTGGTGTGGACCATGCATATTTTAAGCATGAGACCAACAACTGTGGTTTCTCTCATGGTAATGGTATGAGTGAGGCACAGTGGCGGCCAGAGGACAGAGAACTCTGGGACCTGTAGTCCAGAACCCAGAGACCAGAGCTGGGGTGGTGGAAGAAGGAAAACATCTCCCTGAATCATTGATGTGGAAAACATACTGCTTGTGTAAAGATAAAATATCTACAACAATGCATGCGGTACAGCTTTTTCTCTCCAGAAACCGTACATTTTATGGCAAGTGATCAGGTGTGTTGCAATCAACACCTGCAGTGTTTTCCCAAATGAGAGTGTTAGGGAGTCAGCTTTAACAAGCATGCACAATTACAAAAACAATCACCTATGTGACTAATAGGTTAAACGTCCACTTTGTCAGACATGGGCTCTTTGGGCTTGATGCCTTACATGATATTGCAATAATATATCCTCTATGACAAGAAAAGCAGTAAAAGATCAAACGCCCGTATCATGAATTGTGGGAGATTGTGGGTTGGATTTCCTTTTGAGGTGAAGATATCCAACCACAGTCTCAACCTATCCCCTTGACAAGGCACAGAGGCAAATTGCTTCAATAACAACACATTCCTCTGAAAACCTGATGCTTGTTATTTTAAGATGTTGTTTAGAGAGGGATACAAATGGATAGCTTCTCTGGAAACATGGAAACCACAGAGCTGTAGGATTTGCTTGGTTTGCAGTCCTACACATCAAACAGCTTTTTGGTCTCAGCTCTGACACTCAGTAGGAATTACAATCTTAATTACGATCAGGCGTGTGTATTTGATTTGAACCTAGCCGCACACATTAATCAACAGCATGGAGCGACACATTCCCTGAACACCAGCCAAGACACGGTCTGACTTGACTGTGTAAACACAGGTATTATGTCAAGGTTTATTTAACCTAGTCTGCTTGATGCAATTATTTGTGTGCTTTTGAGTTTGTGTGTGTGTGTGTATGTACATATTAAGGTTGACAGACAACTGGTGTATGTGTGTGTGTGTGTGTGTGTGTGTGTGTTTCTGTGTGTCCAGCATTGTATGTGTACAGTATAGTACTGTGTGCCTGTGTTTGAGTGTGTGTGATTATACATTAAAACCAAGAACATCAGATTGTTTCCTTCTTCCACTTGACACTGAAATGACATTTCTGGTCGGACTGTGGATGTTCACAAGCTTTCCCTGTTGTGTATGTGTGAGGACTTACAACTTCATATCAAGATTGTATCAATGGTATTCATTAACGATAATGACACTTCCCACGACATCCCAATGACATTTCCCACGGTGCATCATGTATGTTGTTTCCCTCCGTTAGTCGGCAGAGCTGAGCAGGTCGAGCCGGTCCTCCAGGATGGGAAGAGACTTTCCCCATGGGTGTTCCTGCTCTGCGGCGTTGCCGGCTCGGCTGATGAACGCCGAGTCGCCCTTCACATTTCCTGTCTTAGTATTACTCATTACACATTAAACCCTGCTATCCTGACGTTCACACTGTCATGTGACACTGCCACGGTTCACACACAAACAACTCCCCAACAGTGTCAGAGAATGGTATCTCCTTTCTGAGGGGACTTAACCAAAGTTAAGGATTCTTACATGGCATGGAAGCACCGAATGCTTAATAAGTATAAGGAACTATTTTCCAGGACCTTATTGCACATCGTCCAAGGGGATGTGTTTCCATTGACACAGCTTGGGGTCATAGACTGACCCCCCTCCTTCTGATTGCCTTAAGCAGTCATCCCTGCTGATCTCTTTTCCAGATAAAGGGCCTTCATTAGATCTGGGTGGACGACAATAGACCGCCACATGACGCATCAGCGCGTTTCGCCTGCTCTGCCCCCCCCCACAACAACGGAGTGATTCTTATTATGCTGACTGGTTTAAACACTTGAAGATGGACAGCAAAGTAGTCTAATGTAATGTAGTCTGATCCCTGTTGGGGAGTGTAGCTGGATGTGTGTGACTGTCAGTTCTACAGACACGTGTGAATGTAGGTGTGTATGTATGTGTATACAGTTTGTGTAGTTATTTCGTAACTTGTTTCTTCTTGTGCCGTGCCTTCAAACCGGTCTCACTTTTGTTTGGGCCGTTGACTCCTTATTGTGGATCAACGGTCACTGGTAAACTGAAATGCTGCTGTAGAGACTTGAAATTCAGGTTGTGATGCTGACATCAGAAACTTAAGACAGCCTGTGTAGATTTCATCAATCTATATCAATCTGTTCCAATATACATTCCTGTGCTTTTCATTTACATGCTTTACTTTGTATACCATTTTAGTGTGTCTAGAAGAGTGCGTTTGTACTGTGTGTATACTTGTGTGTGCTTGTGGGAGTGAGAGTGGTGGCAGGTTTAATATTTGACTCCATCAATAGTGCTGAGCTGGTCACTTAGGCTGGAGGCCTCCATTACTGTCTGACAGCTCTGTTTAAGATCAACACAAGCTCAGGTGCTGTAAAGGGTGGGGGGGGGGGAGCGGCCATCTGGCTCCCTGTTACTTCTGCTGTCCTTCTGGTCTCCTCCAGGAACCACTGGTGTCTGTCTACTACGAGGGCCAATCACCTAAAGCTTTGTGACCTGGTAGAGAGATTAGATTGTTCTGATTGAGGTCAGTTGTATCATTCTTTTTTAACGGTTCCTGTATTCACCAATCAATTTCAGCGTAGAAAAGCAGATTGTGTTTCCTGACATTCATTGACACTGATACTTAGAATCTGGTCCTTCATGTGATCATCATAACGTTTAGGAACACATGCTTTCATAAGATTCACAAGACCATGGCCTTGTGCTAACACAGAGGTCTGTTTCCTCAGGAACAATGGCCATTTGATGCCTATGATGCTGCACCAGCCACCATCAGTGGCTCTTTACGTCAGACCAGATGTACCACAGATCATTTGACTCAATAACTATTATTTGTAATCATGCAATCATAAACGTTCAAAAATTACTGCAAAATGTGTATTTTACACAATGGAGCAAATCTTGGGACATACTAAATTCAGCTCAGTTTTTGCTCTGTTCTCTAATGCAAACCTAATCGTCTGGGAGGTCTGTAGGATATCAACATCAGGCTGGACCACATGGCCAGTGTGATGTGAAGGTCTGACCCGCCTGCCCTGCTTATACATACAGCCATCAACATCCTCCCTCAGGATTCATGCTCCCACCATCCACAGCCCCTCAGCTCTGCTCTGGATCAAGACTTTTCTCAGACATTTCACAGATTCGGCTCGTGTGACAGCAAGTGTGAGAACAGAAACATAGCTGTCTGAAACACGTCACTTAAGGAACTATTGAATGAAGCGAAACATTATATACAAATGTAGTTTCTCACACTAGTTTCTCATACTTTAGGGACAGCTTGGTAGGCTCCACAGAGCGATGGGAGTCCTGATGGGCGATGAAGGCAGGAAGTCAGAACAGAGCAGGAGGAAGTGGGTGACTGAGTGGATCTCAGAGACCACACAGTGTCTGCTCTCTGCTTGTCCCTTCAGACCAACATGTCTCAGGCTGGAGAATGCCTCCATTGTGGATGCCTGGCAAGGGTCTTCTTTCTGCAGGGACAGTTAGTGACATGGCCATGCTGGGGTGCGAGACAGGACGACAGCTTATCATGGTCACTTTTCTGACCTCAGTTTCCTGCCTGCCATAATGAATCCTTGTTTGAAAGGGCAGCTCTCAGGCTGACGTCATGGCGGAGGTTCGCCCTCCCTGCTGTACCCGCTTTGTCTTCCATCCCTGTTGTGCTTCTACTGCAGCCTCTCTGCTCTCTGAGGCTTCTCTTTTGTCCTCCTCTGTTCTCTGTTTTCTTCTCCATTGTACTCATCTTTTTTCTGTCTTTTACCTTTCCCCTCTCCTTCACGTTCCTCCCCTCTCCTCCCCTCCCCTCTCCTCTCCTCTCCTCTCCTCTCATCCTCCCCTCCCCTCCCCTCCCCTCCCCTCCCCTCTCCTCTCCTCTCCTCTCCTCTCCTCCCCTCTCCTCTCCTCTCCTCTCATCCTCTCCTCCCCTCCCCTCCCCTCCCCTCCCCTCTCCTCTCCTCTCATCCTCCCCTCCCCTCTCCTCTCCTCCCCTCTCCTCTCCTCTCATCCTCTCCTCCCCTTCCCTCTCCTCTCCTCTCCTACTCCCCTCTCCTCTCCTCTCCTCTCCTACTCCTCTCCCCTCTCCCCTCTCCCCTCTCCCCTCTCCCCTCTCCCCTCTCCTTTCCTCTCATCCTCCCCTTCCCTCTCCTCTCCCCTCCCCTCCCCTCCCCTCCCCTCCCCTCCCCTCTCCTCTCCTCTCCTCTCATCCTCTCCTCCCCTCCCCTCCCCTCCCCTCTCCTCTCCTCTCCTCTCATCCTCCCCTCCCCTCCCCTCTCCTCTCCTCTCCTCTCCTCTCATCCTCTCCTCTCCTCTCCTCTCCTACTCCCCTCTCCTCTCCTCTCCTATCCTCTCCTCTCCTACTCCCCTCCTCTCCCCTCTCCTCCTCCCCTCCCCTCCCCTCTCCTCCTCCCCTCCCCTCTCCTCTCCTCTCCTCTCCTCCCCTCTCCTCACAAAGCAGTCTTTGTGCCTGTCCTCTATGTGCCTCCTCTTATCTGTCCAGACTGTGGTTCATCTGACCACATGCCAGCGAAGTCCCCTCTTCCTGATCTCCATCACTGCCTTGGTTCAAGACATTTCCTGTGAGTCTCTAACATTTGGAAAACAGCTCTGACATGTTTGTATAGTTCGATCACATGAGCTGCTTCATAGGCAGACATGCTGGTGTGTAGATTAAAGTCTGGGACTGGACTGTGCTCCCTTGTTGACCAGTAGTAGCTCGAGGGCAAGTAGACCAGCAGGCAGGCGGTCAGGTCTGTCCGAAATATGGAGAGTGAATGCTTCTATTATGGTCTTGTGGGGCAGCCACAGGGGGCAAGTGTGTGTGTGTGTGTGTATATGTGTGTGTGTCAAGAGTCACATGCAAGGCTTATACTCTGATTCTGTGTGAAGTGGACCATGGATTTTCAATGGTGGGTTGAATCTGCAAAAGTTGTGTTTTGAGTATAAATGCTTCCAGTGATTAGGGTGACTGTAATAATAAAAAATATTTGTGAACTCTTCTTAGTATGTACAGACAGGAGACCTCATAAAAAAAATTGTTTATTTATTCCAGTCCTCAGCGTCTGTTTGAGAAAGGTGATCTATGTTAAGATTCTGTTAGCTGTGTTTGTGTGGCTAGGAAAGTGTGAATATCTGTGTTCACAGGAAGAGCTTGTGTTCAGCTAAGCTGATGTTTGAGTATAAACAAAGTGCTGTGTGGTTCTGAATTGACTCTGTGTGGAATGCCTTCCCAGTGACACATTCACACTGGTATACTTTTACGATGGAGGCATGGAGGAATGTACAGGGTTCCCTACACAAGAGGTCCAGGCCTTGTCAGTAGCCATGCTTTTTCCCAGCTACACTTCAGGAATCTTAATCTCATGACATGGCTCATGTTTCCACAGAAGATGTGCTAAATGAAATCTTTCGGAATTGCAAGCATCAGACTTGACCTCCACATTGTCTTCTAAGACCTTTAGCCTCGATACTCGCTGCCCAACTGCCCTTAATAGACTTGTATTTACCAACCAAAATAGACTGACATAAATTCTCATTCTTGTGCTATTGTTTAAAACAAGTGTCTATTTAACAACAGCTGAGGCCCACTTTACTGTATATTTTCCTATTTTAGACAAAAAGAAAGAAACAGAGACACAAGAGAGCAAGTACGGAAACAGAAAAAGAAGTAATGGTCTCCAGAGAAGTTAATGTTTTTTCCGTTCTCCATTATTGTGGTGTTTTTTCCAAGATTGAGAGAGAGGGCCACATGACTGAGCTTTACTCTCTGAACGTGACTGAGAGAGAGAGAGAGAGAGAGAGAGAGAGAGAGAGAGAGAGAGAGAGAGAGAGAGAGAGAGAGAGAGAGAGAGAGAGAGAGAGAGAGAGAGAGAGAGAGAGAGAGAGAGAGAGAGAGAGAGAGAGAGAGAGAGAGAGAGAGAGAGAGAGAGACTCAGTCCTACTCTTGGGCCAATAGAACCCATATACTGTACAGTACACAAATCACAGTACACATTGAACTAATACTCAATCAGGAGTAGAGAAGTGCTCTGTATGCATCAAAACACATATGTTATTCATGTGATTTACAGTATCTCACAGGCTCTCCCGACAGCTTTGCTGCAGTACCAGTGTCAAGTGGCGGTATATTGATATTGTGGGATTTATGATTTGCTTGTGAAAGAGCGTCTTGGCCTTGCACAGGAAGTGGGGTCTGACCTTGGGGGCCCTGTTTGGCCATGAGAACCCTGTCAAGAAGGTCAGGCCTGGAGCACCACCATGTGAGAGCTTGCTTTCCTCTGTTATGTTTCCCATGAACCTTATAGTCAGATTTGAAGCTGAGACATGCAGATAGTAAGAAAACAGCTGTTTGGTGTCCTTGTGAGAGCAAGTGAAACAGTATGATAACATGCCAGACCATTTCTCTTGTAGTACTGTATAGACGCATGTTCCCCAAAAAGTGCTCTTATGTTGTGTTACGTATGTTGTGTCTAATGTTACAAGTCAAATCGTATCATAATATCATATGACTATATCATGCATTCGTATCGAAGGAAACTGGCTTCTCAGTTGAACCCTACCTCCCCCAGGTCTGGCTGGGAGTGGGGCGTGTTTGTGGGGAGGTTGATGCATTGAGGAGAGTAATGTGTGCAGAGTGACCAACCCCACTGATTGATTTGATTTACCCAGAGTGAGAAAGAGACAGAGAAAGAGAGAAAGACATTCACATGCAGCCTTTGTTCAGGCTTCAGAAACCCCCACTCCACTTCCTGTCCTGCACTGTGTCGCTCCAATATATGGGAATGGAAATTGTACGTCTCTGTGTGTGTGTGTGTGTGTTGGGGGGGGGGGGGGGGTGTACAATGTTCCATCACAAGGCATTAATAAAAAGAAGGGAGTGAAACAGAGGTTGATTGAGCCCATATCATAGACAGAACCTGACTCAAGCCCAATGGCAGATAGGTCTGTAATCTGCTCAGTCTGTCTGGGTCTGAGACTGATAAGTCGAGGCCAGGGTAGACTGGGCATTGGTCCAACACATAAATCTCCCATATTCTCACTGTCTCCATAGACTCAGAGTGAACCTGTCATAATAGGCCTGTCTAATACCATCCAGTTACCTTGTCGTGATTAGCCTGTCCTCAAATCAATTTGAGGTTTAATGAATTGGGTGATTTTTGCCTGGTTTGTTTTTGTTTATACTGCATGTCCATACTGTATGTTTGGCCTCAGGACTTTTGAGTTCACCAATCAGAAATGGTTGCTCTTTGCTAACTAACCCCTCTGTAAGGCAGCCAGTATGATAGTGTTGACCTGCTCATGTTCACAGTCATTTTGACCTAGAACACACATTGAGTTAATTAGCTGTATGCACAATAACAACTGGTCAGGAAGTCTAATTAGAAGTGTTATGAATAAGGAGCTGTACACACACATAGAGGACTTGCCAACTAGCTTTAGTTTAATGGCAGACTCAGGGATGTGTTTCAGCATGTTCCTACATGTCCCCTATATCCTCTCTACTTCCTTGTGATCCTACATGTAAAACCACATTCCCTGTTAGTGTCACGCAGTATTTCTTTTTTCTCTTGAAATTACCCACACAGTGTTGCTAAGACTTGACTTCCAGGTAACAGCTTTTAATGCTACGCGTGAAATCACACTACTTCTGCATGATCAACATCAGCAGCTTCCAATGTACGTGGAAATGTCCGAAACACAAAGGGAGAGTTGTTCTGAAACTAAAGTTTCCGCTCTTTATCAGATGGCAAATGAGACTCACAAGATCATGCCTTGACACACTTCATTGGGAACTTAGGATGTGCCATTACTTGTATCTTGTGTTGAATAAATGATTATGAACAAATTCTCTAAGAATGTGGAGCCATGCTTGTTAGTGTGCTGGAGACAGCCTGAATAAAGACTGTTAAACAGTTCTGTGCTACTGTATTGTTAACATTACCCTGAGGCCTCTATGCTAAACTTGACACCATATTGCCTTCTTCACACCCTAGTCAGTCCAGTCCAGAAGTAGCACTGTATTGTTCTCAGGGGCATTACCAAGGCTGAGTGGTTTCCGCTTGACTTGCAGGTACTTGACATGTGGGCTATTTAGCTTTTTTGTGACCTATCTGCTCCTGGACACCATGCAGAGAGGAGCATGACCAGAGACCATTAACCCTGTCTGTGTCTGTTAACACACCTTCTACCAGTAGTTCAACCTTTAGAATTTAACAGTTAGTTTATTCAACATCAGGATCTAATCGCCATTGGTGCAATCCACAGGATCATATTTTCAATGAAGGTATTTTAGCTATTTTAACGACAAAACGATTTAATGAATGAGTTGGTTTGATCAAACTTTCATTCTATTCCGCACCTTTCATTCTTTTGGGCACAATGACTCAGATGTATTTAGGTCTGTTTGTCCCTTTCTCTGGAGCATGTCACGACATGGGAGCACATTGAAGCTCCATGATGACGAGGACCAAACCATGGTCAATCCCCCTTTTGTGTACCCTGCTGGGGATAATTACAGATTGGGTGACTGAAATAAGGGATTAGTCAGCATGCATAATGTGGCGAGCAAGTCACCAGGACCCAGGACATTAAGAGCAGTTTAAATCCTGGAGTATCTCTCCAGTACTGTTAATTAAAAAGAGATTGGGAAAAGAGGGGACTGTCCACAGACTTGTAGTGTTTACCAACAGACACTGGGTGATCCTGTTCATCTGGTCCTGCTGATCGCCTCTCTGCCTTGATTCCAAACCAGCATGCCATCGCATGATCGCTTAACCAGTGGTACACATCTGGCTTCGACTCCATTGTTTGCCCGACAGTCATGGCCTACTGAGTAATGAAAAGAAGTCATATTTTTTTACCACATTTTCAACATTGGTCTCCATCTGACCAAGACGGATCGCTGTGTCTACATGTGTTCCCAGAAAGTATGTCCTGTAAAAAGACCAAGGTCAACAGTCTCATGAGGCCTACTGTTCAGCGCTGTCATCCTGCAGGAGAATCAGACTGAATATTCAAGGTACTTGAACACTGAGTTAGCAAATGGGTGCACATTTGTATTGTGGTGTTGATTGCTTTGGATGGCTCCATCTGCAACATAACAGGCTTGTGTTTGAGGCTGGCTGTATCTTGTTATCTATGGTCCCCAGTATGAGGGGGCCATGGCTAGACTGAGTCTATGACTAGACTGAGACACAGTGTCAGCATCGGGTAAGTAATTAGCATCCACTGCTGTGAGGGCCCCTGCACCAGAGGACGATTGGGTCAGGAATGAGGGGACCCAGAGCATCAGAGGTACTGCCTAAATGACTTACACAGACCACATTGAGGATTCACAAACGCACGACTCACATGCAACTGCAGACCAACCAAACACACTCCTCACAAACCGACTAAAATGCAGGTCCCTTAAGTGATTACAGTATACAAAATCTGCCACAGTTGTACACTGTATGCAGTTGTACTTCAGAAAGAAAACGCATGACTTCTTTTGAAAAAAAGATCAACCTATTTCATCCAACTTGTTTTTTATATAGAGATTCTATAATTAGAGTTCCATTCTCTTGTGTAACCTTGGAGAGGGTTTTTCTTTTTTCACAGTATGGAAACTTAAGACATCCCAGGATAAGAGTTCACTTTGTCACAACTTCCCTCTACTGGGCCTGGCTGAAGTTCAGCTAGCTGGCTAGCAGAGCTAGATAAACAGGCTGAGATAAGTGATACCCTGAGAGGACCATCTCTCTTCTCTAATCCCCTGTGTCCTCCGTATCACACATGATTGGTGGTTGCCGAAGGCACCACTGGAACTCGGAGCATGGGATAGCTAAGATGGGAAAACTCTTTCTTGATCACTTCCCAATCCCTATCCCTTCCCTATCACACCACGATTTATCTTGTACCATTAACTAACAGGAACTGATCATTTCAGACCTCACAATCATGATGTAGCATGTCTTCAGCATCTACATATTTTTGTTGCAACCCTCCCCACCCCAACCCCAGTTTGGTCTGTGGTACATTTTTAACTGAACCAGCACAAATAAATGGTTCCCTCAATTAGGTAATGTATGTGGATGAGTTACATTTACATTTAGTCATTTAGCAGACGCTAAATGCTCTTATCCAGAGCGACTTACAGTAAGTACAGGGACATTCCCCCGAGGCAAGTAGGGTGAAGTGCCTTGCCCAAGGACACAACGTCAGTTGGCATGACCTGGAATCGAACCGGCAACCTTCGGATTACTAGCCCGATTCCCTCACCGCTCAGCCACCTGACTTCCCACCAGCAGTTGACAGCACAGTTGACCCTGAGTATTCCTGGTAGAGAATAGTGCTAGTGAAACTACACATTTAAGAGACCACTGCACCTTTTTCTTTCCTTTAAAAAAAAGGTCGAATTTGCAGTTGCCTCTTAAGTTTACACCTTCTGTTCCTCACTCAAAATTGTCCTTCTCAACCAGAGCTGTATCTCTGCTCCACCTGTATGGGAGAGAACTGCCTTCGCCCAGAGACCTCATATACACAGATACAGTGGAGGACAGTGGGACTTAGACCTGAGGGTTTTGTTGTAGACCCAGTTTTCACTGATCCATGTTTAGACTGAATAGATTGGGAAATATTCATAAGATGTTTACTCCTCTACTACTCTTGCTACTAACTCTCCCCAGAGCAAGTAGAGTAGTGTACTGTAAATGACAAAAAAAGAATACTATTATTTCCCAAAATATGTTTTATTTTTGGCAGAAATAATTGTCATAGCATAATTGTGAGAACATAAAAATAGAGTATCTTAAAGGATTGTCCATTTATTCACAATAACAGGAATCTGTCCATCTGAACCCACCCAGCTCAAATGTAACCGATGATGTCATTGCAGATGATAGGCTGACGGCTGCCAGACTTCATGAGGGCTGTGAAGTGGTAAAAGTCTGTGTCCAGCTCATGCAGGCCTGAGTGGGACTGGTGGAAGAAAGGGGCGCGGGGCTGCACCCCTACGGGACAGGACAGGCGTTTGGGAGCCATAGCAGTTCTGTTCACTCGAGAGGAAGAGTCTGAGGGCCTCATCCTCACCCGGCCCTCCACGCTCTTAGACATCCCTGCTATTTTCTTCCGCATGTTAACCAGGAAGCCTTTAGCCAGTTTCTGCCCGGAGCTAGGCTTTAGCTCGGTGGGCTCAGGACATTCAGGCAGGTCCATCCAGTTCTCTATAAGGTCAGCAAAGCTGTTGTCTCCCAGCACTAGAGGCTGGCGGTTGCGCCCTCGCGTCAGGAGGGATGTGGTCCAGTCCTCAGGGTCGCTGGCCTCAAATGAGGTCCACGTCTCCAGACAGGCGTCTGAGGTGGATTTGGGCCGGACCCTGCCGTTCGAAGACCTGTTGGTGCGGAGACAGGCAGAGGAGGAGACTCGAACGTTCCTGGTTCTCCTCAGCACCACCCCCTCGTCCTGCCAGGATGCTTCGGAGTAGCCCGAGTCAAACTCCAGACTCTTCTCACTGCTGGGTGACGGCAGGACCAGACTGAGACGTAGCCTGCTGCCTGCCTCCCTGTCCTCCTCTTCCTCCTCCTCCAGAGGGCTGGCCAAGCAGCAGGCTGAGTCGTACGTGCTGGCCGTGCTGGCGTCCGATATGCGTAGGCGAGTGCGGCTCTCTCGCAGTGCTCTCTGCTGCCTAAGGCGAGCCACAGCAGAGCGGGGCGCTGTGACAGGGGCAGGGGTGGTGGCAGGGGCAGGGCAGCTCCTCCTCAGTTGCTTCAGGTCCTGGAGAGACCTCATCATGTAGGTCATCTGCTCCCGGAGGCAATCCCCAGAGTCACGCAGACACAGCTGAGAGGGACAGAGAGGAACAGGGTCAGAACAGTGTCTTTTGGTACTCAAAAGACACTAAATCATACTCCGCGAAAATGTATTCAATGAGAAAGTTAGTCTTTTGTTTTCTAATTTCTTAACCTTTGATGTATGCTTCATTGGATACTGCATATGACTTGGTCTAAAAGCTGGTGGGTTTAATGGGGCCAGCTCTTACGTATAGGGCAGGCTCAGACCTGACTACAGTAGAAGGCTGCTCAGTTTCGATTGTCTCTACTTGCCAACTTAGTTCAGTGCTGTCAGGTGTGCAGCAGTCACTGATGTGCTACACAACACTGACTTTCCATTCTTACAATCACTGTCATATCATAGCTGAGGACTGAGCATACTGTGAGGGAATAGTTTGTTACTGTGGTTAGGACGGGCTCCAGTCTCTCTAGCTGAAGGCATACAGTAAGAGGCAGCTATGAGGTGCCTTTTGCTTTAAGGGGAGTGTCAGTGAGGTATGCATGGCCAGGAAAGTCAGCTCGTACTGTAACAGAGCATAATACTCTAATTTCCCTCTCTCTCTCTCTCTCTCTCTCTCTCTCTCTCTCTCTGTCTCTCTACCTTATCTCTCTCTCTCTCTCTTTGAATCACAGGATTCAACTCTGATTGGTCCAAACCTGACCAGTGAGCAGTGCCGGTTCACACTCAAAATCAAACAAGGGTTAAAATATCATATAACAGAGAATGTTGAGCATATTTTTAGTATCAGGAGGGCGGGCTATCTAACACATTCTTATCTCAGACCTGAAGATTCTACAAACACATAAAACATAAGGAAAGATGTGGTGTAACAAGAGAAAGAGGAATTCCTCTGTTTTAAGATTTAAGACCAGAATTCTTCAGCTGGAGAAGTTAGTCCTTTAGTCTTTTTGAATGGGGCTAGAAATCTGGTCATAGTCTCCTGCTATCATTGACATGCAGGGATATGTGGCACTATGAGTAACCAGGGGAACTTCACCTCCCAGCAGGCCATGATGGAGGTAGTGTGGCTTGGAAGAAAGCTGAGAGATGTGAGAAGGAGAAGTGGACAGGGAGCTCCAGACACGGTCATGTCTGAGGCTGACCTAATCATAGAGGTCACATTCAGAACATCGTCAGATGAATGGACAGCTCTATCCACTACAGCATCTCCCAGACCTACGTGACCTGTCCCTAGAACACCGTGGCTGAGTTTCACCACAACCCATAGAAGTATTTGACCCTGTCCCTAGACCTTCTGCCACTGTTTGTCTTTAGCAAAACACTGTTAGATGCTGCAGGAACTTGAGAATGCACCACTACACTGTTCACAGAAAGACACAAGTGGAACTTATAATTAAAAGATAAACTGTTTGAAGCCTAACTAACCATGAAGTGGTCTGACCATTATTAACCAATATAAGTAGGAGAAGAAATGACAAAAAAACAGAATTAAATCCTGTTAAGCACACAAACCACGTCAAAGCATGTATACAAGATTCAATTTGTATTTTTCAACAATAAAAGGCATTACCATATGCTGTGTATAGCTCTACTCTAATTAGTAAACTGTCGTCTTGCTGTGTGTACTCGACACATGGTAAAGCCCTCAGATTATGGCATCACTCAGCAAAGGCATTTGGGCACAAGAGGGGACAGTCTCCGTCTGCGCACAAAGGGTTGCCCTGCAGATGTTGTGCCCATATGCCGCGTGCCACAGCGCTTTATTCAACTGAGTAAATCTGTACAAAGTTAGAGTTGTAGGTTGCTCGCAAACAGGATTCGAATTAAACACAGCAACGTTCTATCTATCTTTATTAGAAGATACAAGTGCATTTAGTGTAGAGCACTGACACTTACACACTAACTCACTAACACATATCCAATATATTCACAAAACGCAATTAGAGTAGAAATGATCCTTACCATATTTTTTTCTTTAAATGACGGCAACTAACTCCTAAAAGAAAAAATACGAGATAAATTCCTGCAACTCCTTTTACTAAAACAAACTATTGCAGTGGGCTCCGGTACTAAATTGTCTACTATTAACACTTACATTTATACACCTTAATATCCCACGTGAGGTGTTTGTCCAACAAAACAGACTATTCTGGCATCATTCAATGCGATATGTCGCCTCCCGTATCGTACTATGAATGCCTTAGACTATTGAAGCAGTGATGTGATACTTCATGATTTTGTCCGATTTGCTTCTTTACCAGCGTGCACATGCAGCCAATTGGAATTCCGCATACATAAACCAACCAATCGAAGCTCAGGGCTGGAGCAAGGTAGGCTACTTTACAAGACTCCTCCCTTTTCACTTACACATCTGGATAGTTCATATGCATAGACCTGGTACGGATGACAGTTTGTTTTTACACTACCGACATTTAAACTATGTGACAGTGGTCTAAGAGAAACGTTCTTGAAAGGAAATCCATTTGTATGGGGCTATTTTATGTTCATCTAGGCTTATAACAATTAAATATAGGCTCACTTTAGATAGAAGAACATTCCGATTTTAAAATATGTCATTTGTAGGCCTGTGCACTGTTGTAAAAATTTTAAAATATCACGTGAATTCCATTGTATCACGAGGAACATTCTCGAACACGGCGGAATCCATCCACTGAATGGGAAACAATTAAACTCCGAGGGCCCTAATGAGCCATTAGCAGCTACATTAGATCAGAATCTGTCAACATTGAAATTAGATCTGCTTCGTACTGCTCACTTGCCTGTGGGTCCAATGTACAGCACAGTGTAGACAAATACGTGTCATTATCGTTCTCTTTACAGGACCAAATTCGACACATTTACACACCTTCAGCAACGAATTGTAAATCATTGATTTACAATTCGATTTGATGGACTTCTATTCATGTGCAGATCAAATCATTCAGTCAGGCTACCTGGACATGTCCTTGTAACATGCTCCGATCTGCAGCAACTGGACCATGTCCATGGACACTGTGCTAGATATGCATGGTGTAAAGATGTCTTTGCTTATGAGTTCTTCATTGATAGGGAATCGATTTTTTAAGGATAGATTATTGGATGCTGATAGACTATAAATAGTCGTTTTGTGGATTTCATCTCTCACAGTACTCTTCTTCATGTGAATACATTCACTTTTCCATCTTTGCTTTTAGGATATCTTTACTCCCAGCTAATGCTGAAATTGCCACAGCTAGACTTCATAAAAGGCTTCTGATTTAATGACATAATGTACCTGAACGAAATGGTCCATTAAGAGAATGTAACCCTCTCTATTTGTGTTGCTTCAACACCCTCTCCTCATACACTCCTGGACAATTATAGCCATCAGTGTGGCTTGATGCATTAAGTAATTACACAGAGGCCCTAATGGTTAGTAACAATTCTACACAGTCTGATTCCTGTATTTACACACCTGCCACTATATTGCCATGCTTGGTTTGATATTTTTGACTGACAGCTCTTCTATACTCTGTATCACTATGGAGCTTTTATGTTTGTGTTTGTCCAGTTTCCTTCCTGGTTTTGCGAGTGTACATTTCTATAATAATACAGTCTTATCAGCTAGTCTTGACATAAGAACCATTAATATGACAAGAGCAGGCAGAGATGGTGAAACTATGGAGACGTGTGTTTGTTGACGTTTTTGCAGTGTGGACGCTAAAGTAACAAGGGCTGGGAAACACACGCACACAACCAACCTGTACCAGTCTGATATAAGACCTTGTCTGGCAGGACAGACCTCTAACTATGGCTGTCTTCAGAGCTCTTGTCAGTCTGCTGCTCCTGCCTGCATTTTTGAAGCTCAGGATTTTCACAGGTGAGCCTTTAGTGAACTTTGTATGACCAGTTGAAAATATCAGTATATTTTGTGTGTATGTATGTGTTAAACCTACTGTTATGAGAGAATCATTTGTTTTATTATTAATGGGAGTGGAACTTTGATAATAAACCTTGCCATTATCTCAAAATGTATTTGTGAAAGTTGGTTGTTGAGTTGGTCAGTATTCTCAGGGTTCAGAAAAAGTGCACGGTCTTTCAGTTCAAAATTCTATTTCCTCATGAGCTGAAATAATTGTTGGCTTATTCATTTGTGTAGATATGTGAACACTTTTATGTAACAAACTTATATGGTTGGTTTGTACCAGAATCTATCTCAGTCAAAGTCATTAGGCTCAGATGTTAAAACACTGCTGTTCACTCCCCATTTTTGCTATCAAAAGGACCTTAAGGAAATGTACAAGTTTGTGTTTATTGCGCCACCTGGGGGCTACTGAAAACAATTTTTCTAATACATTTTCCCCTTTCTCTCTCTACAGAAGGCCAGATAACAACAGCCCCCACACCTGATACTACCACAATCACCACACCTTCACTTTCTTCCACTACAGCTGCCACAAGTAAGGAAAACCTTTTTTCAATTCTACATTAACTGAAAATGGATGGATTCAACTATATGAATTGTTTCCTATCACGGCATTGATATTGCTGAGAAATGAATTCAAATATTTATATTAGTCATACACACAGTGTCAATGGGTGAATCAGTGAATTACTGGCATGTTGTTACTGCCTATTTACAGCAACCATACCAACCACCTCCACCACTACTACGGTTGCCCCAACTCTTGGCCCAGGTACTGTGGATGGCACCAATCTCTCCAATTCTGTGATATTACATAAAGTTACAACAGATCCTTATTTACTATTTGGTTTTTGTAACTTTCAATAAAATAGGTTTCAATAATGAACTTTGTCCATGGTAGTACCTTCAGAGTGTTGTAGTTACAGGAGTTTCTCTACAGTGTCAACAGTACCACTGTTTAAGTGTGTGTTGGTGTGTGTGTTTATCCTCCACCAGAGTTCATTGGCTTGCCCTCCTCTGTGTCAGTGCTGGAGAGCAGCCGTCCCAGGGCCGTGGTGGCAGAGTTCCAGGTGCAGAGCTCCAGCCTGCTGCCCTCCGTCCTCATCCTCTCTGTCACACCACACTCTGACCTGTTTGAGATGCCCATCGTCAGCCCCACTAACATCTCCGGCATCTTCAATGTCCAGGTTGGTTTGGCAATACCAACACCACAACCCCACAAACAAAGCATGTTTTTGCTTAAATGTAAATGTGTGTGTATATATTTTGATTGGTTGATTCAATTAAAGATATAGATGTGTGTGTGTGTGTGTGTGTTTAGATTGTTCTTAATGGCTCCCTGGACTTTGAGAGGGCCAGCTTGGTTAGTGTTCGTCTGGGATTGGCCACAGCATCTGGCTATCTAGAACGGACTCTCCATTTGAAAGTAGTGGACATCAATGAGCCTCCTCAGTGTGAGCCCCTCTTTCAGTTGGCAGGTACAATACATCACATGCAGCACAGAGACCTCATTACTGTTAAGTTGTCATGTAGATCATGCTTGGTTTGTAATAATAATATTGTCTGTGCAGGAGCTGAGGTCCATGTCCCGGAGAACCTGCCAGCCCCTGTGACAGTCTACACTATCCTGGCTTCAGACCCAGACGTTAATGACACTCTCACGGTAACCTCTATGTTCCCTTATCAACTCACAATGACTGTGGTATTACCAGGCTTTATTGCCTATCTAAAATATGGTGATTGTCCATGTGTTTTTAAATAAATGTTTATACCTTCAATCTGGTGTTGACGTTGGTTGTGCTGTGTGTGTTTCAGTTCTCTATCACCCAGGTGTTACCTGACACTTCTAGAGGTCAGTTTCATATTGGTTCCTCCGGCAGTCTCCTATCCAGCCAGCTGTTTGACTACCACAGGGGACCAAAAGCAAGTGGCTCCATGGCTCATCACTTAAATATGTTTTCAAGGGAAACAGCTGTATCCTCTTTAATCCTCCATAATCCTCTATAATTATGCACAAAGTGTCAGGGTTGATATCAGTGATCATATCAGTGTTGTCGATGTCCATCGGTGTCCTCATGGTGTCACTACTGTGCAGGAGTTTGTGGTGTTTGTGGCAGTGAGAGACAGACAGGGGCACAACTGTTCTGGGACCGTCAGGATCAAGGTTCTGAGAGTTTACAACCCACCCCTGGACTTTCTGTAAGTATCTCCACTTTTCAGTAACCAGTTGCACTTGGTAGACAAACAAAGAAATACTTTGGCAAAAAATATTTTAGTCTCAAGACTATTTTACACTAACTATTATACCGAACCTTGGATTATTTCTCCCAAATTCACAATTTACAATAGTTTGGAAACAGACTAAAATAAGTGACAAATCTCTACTGGTACTCTCAATCTCTGCACTTGTAACAATTATTATAACCTTCTGTATGTTGCATTTACAGGGCAATGTGTTGAAATCTATTCTCTGGTCAGATAGAAGGAAGTCAGAATAAGGCCATTGATAATCTGTTCTCAGTCTCCCTTCCCAGAATGTGACCATCAATGAGAACCAGGGACCTGGAGGTGTGGTAGCCTCTGTCAAGGCCAACTTCTCCGCCCCTGACCTACGCTACACCTTCTTGAAGGACTATCGTCCATTCAAGATCGGGAGAGGTGGGACAGGATTACCGGTTACACTGTATTATTATATGATTCATAGAAACATCTCAATGCTAACATGTTATTCTCACTGGAAGGAGCCAATGTATAGTAGGGTAATAGTGCATACTATGTATATATGTGTTTGTACACACACACATCTTTTCTGAAATTCTCCTCCTTCCTAGAGGACGGTATCATCAGAACAGCTTATAACCTGGACCTGGAGGCAGAGCGGGCCCTGGCTCACAGTGTTCTGCTGGTTGAGGCCTACAGCCTGGCAGAGGAACGCAGTGGCACAGCCACCATCACCGTCAATGTCCTCGACGTCAACGAGTACCCGCCGTTCTGCTCTCCCTCCGTGTTTGTGTACGAAGAAGAATGACTGTTATACCAGTCTAAAACAATATAACACTTTCTGAACTCTCTATGAACAACACTTCATATACTTTTTGTGTTATTCACATGTCTTGAACACTGCAAACTATACCCTGACAGTATGGTATTCCAGAACCATCTTGTACATACAGTATTTTTCTTCATCACATCACAAATTCCTAAATACTGGAGGTCCCAGACTCGGGCGGGTGGTGATTGGTGAACCAGAGTCTTTCAGGCTTGCTGGATTGGTCTGTGCACCATGTCCTTCTCTGTGATAGGCTGGAGGTGTCTGAGACCATTGAGGTGGGCAGGAACCTGGGCTCTCTTTCCTGTGTGGACATCGACGTAACCAACCACAGTGTGGCGCTAACACTCCTTGACAGCAGTGCGTCACGCTTCAAATTTAGAATCAAAGATGGCCAACTCCAGGTAATGAAATAAAGATTTATTTGTAACTTATAATTTTTATTTTTTTAAAGTACAACAATGAAGTATTCCATTATCATGATTCAGTTGACTCTCTGACAGGTTAACAACACTCTGGACTATGACACAGCTGAAATAGCCTCCAATAACTTCCGGTATGAGGCCACCATCTTGGCAACAGACACAGGCAACCCTCCTCTCACAAGTCAGTTTGCTGTGTGTGTGTGTTTATGTTTGTGTGTGTGTCTGTTGTGCGTAGGTGTGTACACTACCTTTCGTGTGTGTGGGCATGAGTGTGAAGATGTGTGTCTGTGTGCAGAAGCACTGCGGTGATGTCATGAACCCAGCTCATGGCCCCTGTCTCCAGCCCAGGTGCGGGTGCTGGTGACGGTTACTCCTGTCAACGAGTTTGAGCCCGTGTTCACGGTCCTGGAGCTGCGTGTGCGCGAGGACAGCAGACTGGGGACCGCTGTAGGAGAGGTGCTGGCCAGAGACACAGACTGGCCCTTCAACAACATACGCTATTCCATCACCTCAGGACACCCCAGGTTCACCATCCACCCTGAAGGAGGTCAGGCTGCTAACCCTGTATCCCTAACCCTAACCCTAACCCTGTATCCCTAACCTAAGTGTCAAGATGAACAATTTTCTTAATATGTGCTATCCTTAACAGTACACCCAACAGTATTACAGGGAATTGAATGACATGTTATTGAACAGTTGGTACATTTATACACCCTTCTGAAGTTCCTACTATACAGTAAGTCAGTTATTCAGGGTTGATAGGGGTAATGATCAGAGATGCTGAATTTTTACTGCTGACGTTTATGGAAGAGCAAAAGTATGGGTAGAGTTTCTCAGTGAAGGTGCAGCCAGTAAAAGTGTAGATATGAGACTTGGCCTCTACATCATAAAAGGAGACCTGACCCTCCTCATAGTCCACAAACACCCCCACTTTCTGGGGCTTTTCTCTCAGAGAGATGAGGACAGCTGGTTTGGCCAAAGCCTTGTACTCATCTCCATTCCTCAGCCAAATAGTCCAGAATCCATTTAGTGGTGCCAGTGTGATCTGCCCTTTTCTGTTGGCGGACTGTCTTGCCACGCCTAAAGCCCAGTCTGTCTTCCCCTTAACCTGCACTTCATAGTAGAACCTCCCAGAGGAGAAGCTCTGTTTCCCCAAGACACAGTGACAGAGGGAAAACCTCTCAGGGTTGTCAGGCAGATTCTTCTCTGAGGCTCCACGTCTCACTCGTTTTCCATCATTAGACAGGATGAGCGTGGGGAATGCTGTATCAGGGTCCAGAGTCACATCCACTGCATACTGCTGAATCGTCTTCAGTTCAGCGTGATGGAACTTCTTGATTTCACTGAGAAGTGTGTCCTCCAGCTGAGACAGAGCTCTGCCTGTCGTCCCCACACTACAGTGAAGGCTGATCCTAGACCAGTCCTTGGTGTGTGGAGGGGTGCTCATGGATGAGGAGTTCTGTAGAAAGAGAAGGTGGTCTTGAGTGTGTGAGAGCTGCTCCAGCTCTGTGTTTCTCCTCTGGAGCTCTGTGATCTCCTGCTCCAGTTCTTTAATGAACTCTTCGGCCTTTTGCTCTGCTGCTTTCTGCTTCTCCTCAAGAACCTTAATGAGCTCCGCCTGGCTTCTCTCGATGGAGTGCACCACAGCAGTGAAGACCTCCACACTCTTGGATATCTCGCTCTCTGTGTCTCTCTTGCTGACATCTATCGAGAGTTTGATATCCTGAACTTTTGTCAGTCTTTCCTTGACCAACTGTTGTATTTCTTCTTTTGTCTTTCCCAGATCAGCCTTCCTCTTTCCATACTCTTCCTCTAGAAGGGCTGTGTCGTGGTTCTTGTGCTCTCCCTCAGTGCAGAAATGGCACACACACGTCTGGTCAGTTCTACAGAACAGCTCCAGGGGTCGCTCATGTTTCTGACACATCCTGTCATCCAGGTTTTCCACAGGGTTGATCAGCTTGTGCTTCTTCAGCCCTGTCACTCTCTGATGAGGCTCCAGATGAGTCTCACAGTAGGAGGCCTGACACACAAGGCAGGACTTCAGGGCCCTGAGCTTAGTACCAGTGCAGATGTCACATGACACCGCAGGCAGAGTTGGGAACTGGTCTGACCAGCTGGTAGCTTTTTCTGGCACTGGCTTCCTGAAAGGAGCAGCCATCTCAGAAATGAAAGTATTGACAAAGAGATCTGGTCTCTTATCAAAAGTCTTTTTACACATGGGACATTGACACAGCAGGTCACTGCTTTCCCAATATGTAGTGATACATGTCATGCAGAAGTTGTGTCCACACTGAATGGTGACTGGATCAGTGAACACATCCAGACAGATAGAACACTGGAACTGCTCCTCAGACAGGAGACTGCTGCAGGAAGCCATATCTAGACAAAGACCAAGGATTCATAAAGTTTTCTATAAAATCAGCTCAGCTCTTTAGCGTCAGTGGTCAACATGGTATTCTTTAAAATCATGATTTTAACTAAAAGAAAAAACATGAATTTTAGATGTCAAAACAATTAAATCAACAACAAATAATAATCTAAAAACATGGCACATGCACAGTACTATTGACACACGATTTACGATTGTGTCAATATGAAATTCTGCTCACCTGTTGGAGTTTCAGTGGGTATTGTATGAATGTTGCTGTCTGTAATTGTCTGTGGTATCAAAAAGAGTCAACAATAATCCAGAGCTATAAGTGATAAGTAACACAAATACACATTAGTAAGGAGTTTATGAAAAACACGACGCTAGGATTCCAACTTAAGTTTCAGTTTCATTTCAGCAAAGTGAATGGTTTATCTCCACCCACTGTCATGACCAAAATGAACCCTTATATAACAAAGTTCTCTCTCTCTCTCTCTCTCTCTCTCTCTCTCTCTCTCTCTCTCTCTCTCTCTCTGTCTCTCTCTCTGTCTCTCTCTCCACCTGCAGGGCAGATGTACCTGGGGACTGAGCTTGACTTTGAGGCTCAGCAGATGCATGTTGTGACCATTCAGGCAGAGGACTATGACCAGGATGTCGACCGCACCAACCGTAAGAGGAAAAGCCAGAACATCTTCATAAGAGTGGAGGTGAGGGATAGGCCCAGTGGCTGGGGAGGCTGTTAGGTGCAAGACTACATACACAAGACACAACAACAGTCTTCACAGTGAATGTGAAGTATACCAGACTAACAGAATCCACCCTTACACACTTTATTAGAAAGGGTTTGTTTAACAAACTAGCATTGTATTGTGATGATTGACTGTCTGCGGTCTACCTCACCTCCCTGTGAGCCAGAATGTGAATGACAATGCTCCGGTGTGTGAGCCCGTCTCCTACGAGTCGACCATCTTCTCCACCCGCTCCGCCGCCCTCCCGATCCTGTCTCTCCACTGCAGCGACGCAGACAACGACGTTCTCACAGCCACCATCACTAACGGTATGCACTGTGTGTGTCAGAAAGAGACAGACATGGAAAGAGAGTGGAGGGAAAAGTAAGAGAGAGTGTGAAGGTTAAATGGTGTCCAATTTCCCCCCCCCCAGGGGCTGCTGTTGACCGTTTCCAGACCACTGGTTTGACCCTGTTCTCTAAAAACGTCTTCTCTTACGTGGTGGATGGAGTCTACGACCACACCAGGTTTGAGGTGACCATCTCTGTGTCGGATGGCAGACACCACACTGAAGCTGTGGCTTACATCTACGTGGTTCCATGGACCACCACTACCCCAACCACCACCACAACCACGACAGTAGGTTCAGCACCACGTTAGCACCAGTCCAACCCTTCACAATAAAAGTCAACACGCATCATTAGATTGAGAGAGGCTACAGTCACCATGTGAGGCATATTGTTAATTCTTCAAATACATATGGTATCTTGTGGTTTTAAAATACTTGAGGTTGTGTGTTTGTGTTGTTGTGTGTGTGTGTGCGTGTGTGTGTATGTACAGCTGCTGAAACTATTCTGTTGAATCCATTCGATCCAGAAGACAATGCCTGTGCCCAGTGTCTCTGTGTTCCTGCTGCAGACTCAGGCTCCTCAGGTGGTGACTGTCATCTCAGACTTCTGGGAGCCAGAGCCCTGGTTTGTTGCCGTGGTTACTGTTACTGGCGGTCTGCTTGTCCTGGTCCTGGGCCTTCTCATCTGGACTATACTGAGACGGTACAGTTGTGATTCCACACAAACATACACATTCACACCAACTCGCATGCATACAGAGCGGGAGGGGTTTTCTGTGTGACTAAGTGGTGTGTGTCTCTGATTGCTGCAGCCTGGGGTGGGGCACAAAGACCTTGATTCCTCATTCAGTAGAGACGTGAGTGATCATCAGAGCTCACTTTAGAAAGTCATAGTGAAGATGACCTATTGATGTTCATTTGTATCTGTGCGTGTGCGTTTATGTGGTCTGAGCAGGGAAGAGATCCATAAACTGAGTCCACACGGCAGTCAAAACGACGCCTTTGAGAATGACAAGGTAAGATATTTTAATATAAAAAATATTAATATAATGTATTTTAATATAAAAAAACACATTATATAGTCTTAACTATGTTGACCTTGAGAGCCTTTTAATTTGTGAAAGGGTATTTACAGTATTTGGTTGACTGGTTCTCCAAAGGAGCTTAAACATTAAAACGTAATGTTTTCCCCTCCAGTCATCACTAGAGGGCACCGACAGCATGTCTAAAGTCAGTCTGCAGGATGAGCTCATGGTAGGTCTCCCTCAGCAGGGACGAGGTGTGTTCAGAATGGACTGCATGTGTGATGAGATGTACTGTACAATAAACATTCACTTCTCTTTTCTTAGAGGTTTGATGGGAAAGCTCAAGACCCAGGTAAGGACTGTGCTTATGTAACCTGGTTAATAATGTACAGGACTCATTCCAGTTATTGTTTCTTTGCTCGAGGTCTCAGAACCTATAAGCTTTCTTTCTCTCCAGTTTCTGGACGAAATTACCTGTTCAACTCCTCCACTGGCGAGCGCCGCTGGCTGTAGATTTTATGCTGTCTCTTTGTTGTCAATGATGTGCAGATACCAAGTTATAGGTAGCTCTCATAAAGAGTTGGAAAATGACAACACTGGCAGCCTGGAGCAATTGTTATTTCCTTTAACATGTCTTTATGATGTAAATTTAGTCATATCTCAAGAAACTATACAATAGTCTGATTTGACATATGATGGTGTTTGAAACTTCCACAAGGTTCTTCTACATAATGTCAGACCATGGTGAACTTGAGTAATATGTCAGATCAAACTCTATAAGATGATTTTTAGATACTTGATTAGATGCAAATCATGTGCAGGTTCAGTAAAAATTTTCCTAAAATACTAACCGTCTCCAAAACTGTTTGTTTTATAAAGTTTTCATTATACTATATTGCGTGTTATGTGTTTAGCGTGTACAAAGTTTTTTACATGGTTAGAGTTGCGTAAAAAAGTTATTTGTAAAAATTGAACAATGAAATAAACACAAAACATGAAACAATGGTCAGGTGATCTCTACTTTTATTTAAATTAAATCATCATATAGGACTTTAAAGCATTTAATATTTACCAAAAACTTTTTTCTCAATTAGATTTTTGTCTCTCATAATGTATCAATGCATTCTTAGACAGTATGAAGAAAACAGAAGGAAGATGGAGGCGTACGGTAGGCCAGACGGTACTGATGAAAGCATATCTAGGAATTTGTTGTAAACTGAAGTGAACGCACAAACATTTTGCAAAAGACATGGAAATTGGGACTATAAAAAAACAGAATGTTAGATACATACATACTTTAAATATCAGTTTTGCCATTTTTCCCCTGCTTGTGAAGCTTTTTTTATTTTATTTTTTATTTTTTAAAGATTTTTCTAAAAGGAATGTTAAGATATTTTTGTGCAGATTATTGAGCTAATATATTTGCCATTTTGAGACATGCAGGACAGTATGTGGTTTGGCTATGAATGAAGAACACATGTAAACGTTATAAAAAAGCACTTTCCTTTTTAGATCATATTCTATGTCCATGCCTGTGCCTCGCTTTTTGCAATTAAAAGTTTAATAGAATCTGCACATCAGATTTTCTAAAAGTAAAATGAATGCATTTATATAAAAACATTTCCTTTGCTTCCTCTAATAATTGAAATGGATGAAGTAAAAGTAGAACAACAAAAACACAGTAAATGATTTGTGGTCATAGCCCAGAGTTATCAATACGAGCAACTGGATCAGCAATCGTTACAATTCTGCTTGGCTCGCCGAGTTCAGTCTCTTAGGTGTCTTTATCAAAAGCAGATCAAAGCAGAAATCATGGTTTGCCAGTGCAGTCGTTCAAGACGTGTGAATTCCCTGTCCTTCTGGTCATCAGAACTGTTCAAGTCATCTGAAGGGACACACCCACATACACACAAGCACACACAAACAGATTTAATGCACCAGAGGCTCCTATGTCACATTCAAAACATCACATGACATATTCATGTCCAGACGTGTGTGACTGTGCCTTTCTCTCTCACCTAGCGTCTCTCTCTCTTCGCACTAGAAGAGACCGCAGTCCTTCAGGTTGTTCTTGATGATGACGTCGGTGACGGCGTCGAAGACGAACTGCACGTTCTTGGTGTCGGTGGCGCAGGTGAAGTGGGTGTAGATCTCCTTGGTGTCCTTCTTCTTATTCAGGTCCTCGAACTTGGTCTGGATGTAGGCCTGGGCCTCCTCATTCTTGTTAGGACCTGTGGATCATGAGTAAAGATAGTCATGTTTAATAGATAGTCGTATTTAATACACATGCATTGGTCTTAGAGTTGATTGTGTGATGGTAAAGTTCAAGTATCTCCTACCAGTGTACTCTGGGAAGCAGATGGTCAGTGGGCTGTGGGCAATCTTCTCCTCAAACAGGTCCTTCTTGTTGAGGAACAGGATGATGGAGGTCTCGGTGAACCACTTGTTGTTGCAGATGGAGTCGAACAGCTTCATGCTCTCATGCATGCGGTTCTGAAAAGACAGGAGATGAGAGGAAAGGAATTAGGAGAAATGAAGGAGAATTAAAGGGAGAGAGAAGGAGGCAGAGAGGAAATGAGAGGAGCGAGAGACGAAAACGATTTCATTTGAGATGATCCTGAGGGAATACTGCCAAACTGAGATAATTTCCTTCTGAAATGAAAAATATGTAAAGCATTGCAATGCAGTGGCTATGAAGCAGCTAATGCTCTACAATACTCTTCTCAAGGATAGATACTGACCATCTCCTCGTCCTCAGCCAGCACTAAGTCGTAGGCACTCATGGCCACACAGAAGATGATGGCTGTCACTCCCTCGAAGCAGTGGATCCACTTCTTCCTCTCAGAGCGCTGGCCACCCACATCAAACATCCTGCAGGGAGGGATGCACATAAGCAGTCAGGCTCACTACTGTCCCTGTGTGGTTTGAGGGATTCAAACAATAACTGCTTTGGAGAGGTTTATTATCTGGACTGAGACGGAAAGGATTGTGTGGCGGCGTCAGTATTGTGATGTTTATTAGCGACAAGAGGACAGGAGCGGAATGAGGATCTCTCTTTGGATGCACCATCCTGTCTGTAGAGACCAGCTCTTCCTCTCTTCTGTACTGACTGCCTTCCTGTTATTCCCCGTCCTCCAGCTCCCTCTTTATTTCCAACAGTAAGGCCCCTCGTGGCTGCGCAGACCTTGTCATTTCCCTGGCATTTTGGTACAGTGCCGTTGCCGTAGCGACAGCGGGCCTGCAGACAGACAGGGCTGAGTCGTGTTGTTGATTCTGTGCCCATATAACTTATTCATGAGACCATGGCAGACTGGCACGTGGGTGAAAGGACAGAAGATGCCAGTCAAGCAGGCAGTGCCAGCCTAAGCTTTGCCCAACTGAGATACATTACAAAAGGTAACTTGAGAGTGAGAAGGAGAACATGTAAGAGGGAGATGTTTTGTTTTGACACCACAAAAAAGTGTTTTGACACCACATCACACTGATAAAAGGACAGGTTGTCATAAGTCTTGTCTGTCTCCATCATGTGGTGTGGCCTGGAAGAGCTCCGGTTCATGTTTGGATCAAGTCACAATAATGAGCAGAAATGCTGAGGTTTGGCTGGCTGAGTGGAGCTTGTTACAGCACTACATACAGTACTGCACTGTAGACACACCGCTGTAATGAGTGTGGGGCTCACCTCAACTATAATAACCCTCACTGTAACCTGATTCCATCACTACAGCAAAACAATGATGAGCTGCATGGAAACTGTGTGGGGATTTTGGTACCGAGTGCATGTACACATACCAATGTGCTCTCTCTCTCACACACACACACACACACACACATAAATGCATGCACAAACACAAACTCATATATACCCTGACAAAGCTTTCACACCTATAGATTCAGAAGCACTTTGGAAAAAGTAATGAACTTTCCTACTGTTCCATTTGATGTCTGATTGCAGGGACATTCCATTATAACTCCTCAGTAGTCTGTACTTAAAGCCTCCATTCACTTACCTGGTGAGTTCTGATGCCTCGGGGTGACAATGAGAAGGAAAAGAGGGACTAAGATACGCTCACATCTAAAAAGCTCTACTTGTCTCTCGCCCAAGTTCACAATTCAACTGCACCGCATCATATGGTACATCTTGTCTGCCTCAACAAACAGCCAGATGCACACACCTACGCTCGATGGAAATAGGATAAACGCAGAGAAGCACACAATGCCATTCAGCTGGAAGTTGTCAGTCATAGCGCCCTGCAAAAGCTTGAGCCTGCGAGGAGTGAGTAGACTTCTGGTATCGAAAAAAGGGAGAAGTGACTACAGGGGAGACAGAGGTCTCCTTTGTGTTTGGCCGACGGTGCGAGGGATGGCTTCACAATGGAGCTCAGTAGCGAGGTCTCAGCTACGTGTACTGCGTCCAACCTCAAGTTTTAACTACAGGAGCACCACCTACCATCTTTAGAGAGGAAACACACCGCAACAAACCTATGTCTCTCTCTCACCCTCTCGCTGTCTCTCTCTCTCTCTGCTGGAAATGGAGGAGGCTGCTGAATACTGAAGCGGTTGTGTTTTACAAAGGATCCTTTTCAGATATTCACAAACTCCCAAAAGAACAAACGCATGTACACGTAGATATTTGTTAATTGTTTAAAAAGCAGGTGGTTGTCTCACTTGAAGTGCAGGTCTTTGAAGGTGAAGTGTGTCTCCACGATGCCGGTGGTCTTCACTCGGGTCCGCAGCACGTCCTGCTGTGTTGGGATGTAGTCTGCTTTGGCTATCCTTTCCAGGTCGTTTAGGTAGCTGAAAGACAAGGTGGACACACGCACACACACACGTTAGACAAACCTGAAAGAACCAGAGGTGAGGTACTAGAAGCAGCATGCATGCTGACCTTAAGGAAAAAATGTACCTTAAAGTAAAGGGCCTCCCTTTACTTACTACATGGTGACAATGCATTTTCCTTTTAATATTTTTTACATGCTGAACACCTCTACACATACACACAAACATAACTTTCTCTCAGCAGGGCAATGACAGTGTCCATTAGATCTTAGCAAGAGGAGAAAAAAACCTTTATTGTATTACTCAGTGAGGTGAAGCCCAGACAGGCAGGGCACTTTGCCCAATCCAATAGCTAGTCATTAACGTCAGACTTCTCTTGTGTTTCTCAAAGAGGGCAGAGAGGCCATTGGTTGTCAGGTCTTTATTCATAGAAATAGTATTTGTTTTTAGGCGACATCACATCTGTTTAGCAGCTGTCTGTGGAGCTATTTGAATATAGAGGACACCTCCTGGTCCTTATTTGGTGATTGACAACCTAATTAGGAAGGGGGGTAGGGGAAAAACAGGGGAGCAGGAGGAGCAGTGACAACAGCATGATGTGGTGTTTAATGTAACTTTCAGGAAGTGAAATAAATCAATGGAGAACACTATATTGAGCTTGTATTGTGTTAGTGTTTGGTGCTGTCAGAAATCTCAGAATTTACCTCCTGAGTTTTCGTCACTTTTACCTCATTTGAACAAGTTTACCCTGGATTATTCTCTCTTACCTTTGTCTCTCTCTAAACTAAGTAACCTAGATCTGCAGCGAAATAATTTTTTTATATTTTTTATTATCATGCATAATATTATTGTTATTATTATCAGCATAGGGTGTGGTACTATACCAAAGTAATTCATCTCAATCTCGCAGCACACTGTTAGCCATAATCCCTGCCTAACCCCAGTCTGAGCACATGTAAAGCCCCCACAGCTTCATCCTAACATGCATCAGACTGCAGAGAGATGGCTGAAGAACTGCCCATGAGCTCTGGACCTATTCTAATAACAAGCGTATTGTACACCACAGCTGCTCTTCATAAGAGCCCAGCAGAGCAAGGGGGATTAGAAGTTATGATTAGACTGTAATGTAAGAAAAAAAAACAATGGAACTCCTACTGCTGGTATTAATATTTAGCAGACTGCAAGGCAATCATTTGCGAAACACCATATTGTAGAGCTTTTTATGACACACTCTGTAACAGTGACAATCTCACGGTGGGAGTAAGGGTTAATAGACTTTGTGCGTGTAAAACACAGAACGTTTTGAGTAAGTCTAAGCTACAACATGTAGGACCCTGAGAAAAAGCAAACCTGCCGATTAGACAATGAAACCCTGGAAAACAAAACAAGTGTTTACTGAGGGTTTAAATATGACATTTATCCCTGTGAAAATATATCCAATGAAACGCTTCTTAGTTTTTTTTACCAACAAACACAGTCTTAAATTCACAATGGCACAATGTATATACACAATGTATCTCTTTTCTAAACAGGCATTTCCTCCAAACAAACAAGCTCCTTCTGACGGTGAACCACAAAAACGCTTCTTCCTAACTTTGAAGTGGATTGATTCTATTTATGACATCAACTAGGACTCCTCTCATCCAAAGATTGATTCGAGGTAAATAAGCTGTTGCAAAATTCCTAGAAGGTCAGAGACTAGCTCACCCCTATTTGAAAAGCAATTGCTTTCTCTACGGAGTGATAAGGCACAGCGCATGCCTGTTAGATCTCTTAATCCCTTTAAGATATCGATGGGAGGAGGGGGGCTAGGTGTTTAAAACAACCATATAGATTTAAGTGGGCTATGAAGCCATCAGAGTCTGTGAATCCCCCCTGTGCTGCATTGCAAAACAGCAGGTCTGAACCCCCAGGGGGCTGTGTCTAACTGCATGGTGTAAACTGATGTCCGTTAACCCTGTGTGCCTTAAAAGGTGCTGCACTCCACAAAGTACCAACATGTACGAATGCATAATGCGTAATGCATATACATTGGACACTCTACTTTATATCACTCGATTTAATGTAACTATGTAGTACAGTTTTGTTTGTGGACTTGCTTCCTTATAGATATGAACAGCAAAAACAGCAATGCCAGTGACATCATAAACGTAAATAGGTGCAGTTTAAGATGGTTTTACTTGCTTGCTAACAGATATGGATGGTAACACCCACAACCACATTAGACCACATGGACGAGTATGAGACAGAGAAAACAAGCAGAACCCAGAGGGGGGGAGCGCAGACCGAGGGAGCGCAGTGTGACATCACAGATGGCCACTTACTAGGCAGCCGAGTCGTTGAGCTGATACTCGCTGTGCGCGGGTGAAGCAGCCCTGCACACCTCCATCGGCCCAGAGCCTGTGGATGATGTTGGACAGGTCCTCTGGTAGGATGCCCTGCTCCTCCGCAGCCGCCGACAGGGCAAACAGCTGGCGGGCATCGTCCTGGAAACGGACACATATACACACGTTAGGTTTGTAAACACTGGAAGCTAAGTGATCAATAACTAGGCAGTGCTGACATTCAGACGTGCCTGTGAGCCTTTGTCCTTCAGACAATAACTTCACCTTTTACGTAACATGGTCATGTATCATGCCTTTTTTATTTGACAGTGGCTGCCCTATAGTGGTGTGACTGTCCTTTCTCACACACCCTTGAGAGAGAGAGAGAGAGAGAGAGAGAGAGAGAGAGAGAGAGAGAGAGAGAGAGAGAGAGAGAGAGAGAGAGAGAGAGAGAGAGAGAGAGAGAGAGAGAGAGAGAGAGAGAGAGAGAGAGAGAGAGAGAGAGAGAGAGAGAGAGAGAGAGAGACAGTGTGTGTTTAGCATGGCCAACTGTGTAGGGTACTCGTGTTTCCGAGTGCCCAGTGGTGAAGGAGGGCCCTTCTCCAGAGCAGGACAGGGGGACAGGATGACTCAGGGGTAATTACCCCTGCAGGCACAGCCTGCTCCCTGGCATCATCCGAGAAGATAAGAGTGACACACAGGAGCCTGGCTTTTCCTGACAAGCGTGCGCACATACACACACGCATGGTTTCAAACACCTCCACATACATATCTTCCTCACTCCAAGGATAGGCTAACATCTGGTAATTAGGTGAACGGCACATGTACCTAGAGGCTGATTGACTTGAGATCCTCCCTCCCCAAAGACTACTCTACTGCTATGTAGGTGAAGAAAGGGAGAGGGGGTGAATGAAAGGAGATATGGATAAAATGCCCCCCAAAATCATATTGACACCTTGTTATCCCAAGGGCTCTCAGAAGTGGGAATTGAAAGACACTTATCAAAGACTCTTTTTCTTTGGTCTACTGTCAGTCAGACATGTTTACCAGCTCATAACTTGAGCCAATTGAGACCATTCCAGTTTGTTCTAAAGCGTATCTAACCAGACAGTGAATGCAATCAATGCAGGCTGAAGTTCAACAACAGAGCTTGGCAACAGCTACAGGTAACACAGCCAGAAACGTCCAGGTGGATGACAACATTTCCCAGGCAAACTGTAAGTACCAGGTACTGACATTGAGGACAACTACGTAAAGCATTACCTTGAAGTTACAGCCATTATTCCATAATCCCCAGAGCCCAGGGTAGGAGAGGGCAGCATATGTTCCAGTGTACAGAACGATCCTCTAAATGAACAGTATTTCTAAAGTTAGGTAATTACTGTAAATGAGTTATGTGTGTGTAAGCACATCCAGTAACTGGTGGAGAGTGCAAGTGTACTGTGTGTCAATGTATGTGTCTGTGTATACATGTGCACACAATGTGCTTGGCTTTTGTGTAAATAAGAGCTTAAGAGGTACATCAGTACATTTGTAAACATACTACCGGTAGTTTTAAATTGTTTCCACTAATTGCATGTTTAAACAACACCTATTCATCTTTCTCTTTCTAACTCTCTCTTCTCAGACTGCAGCTCGGTCACATGTTTACTTTTGAAACATTGTTGTATGTTGATAGCATCCCCCTCTGGCTATGTGAGAAATGTGTCTATTTGATTTAAAACTGCGGACAAGGCTATTTGGAGCTCTCTCAGGGCCATCTGGGTTGCGGGGGAAGATGTGGTCGAAATAGCACATTATTCACAACCCAGTGCCTGACCTGCAGATAAGCTGCCTCTCACATCCACCTCGAATAAACCCTCATTTTGAAAAAACACACCAGACACACACAAGAGACACACGGGTCACCGACTGTGTGTCTTGAGCAACCGTGTGAGTTCCCAGTTGGGCCTAAAATGATGACTCAAATATTATGAGTTATTGATTGTGTGTCATACCTTCCAAATGCATTAAAGAGCTCTTTATGCTGCCAGAGAGAGAGAACGGAGGACATACAGTCACTCCCTGTGTAAGAACATGTGGAGATATAAATTGAACTGTATCACTGTATCAGCTGTGAAGTGGTCCTCCCAACAGCAAACACAGTCGGCACCTACACACCATGTTGGCTTTCTAAGAGACTGAGAAGAGCACTTGTCACTGTCACATTGTTGCAATCTGAGAGGAAGAAACACTCCAGCTCCAGAACCTCATGTCATCCAAGACTAGAAGTGGTTGAGAGTAGTGTGGAGAAAGAGACAAGCAGATTGGAGGTGAGTCTATTGTCAGAAGAGTGAGGTTGAAAGACTTGTTTCCCCATGGAGCAGTGTCATAGAAAATGACTATTCTTTAAGATGTCTATAATATTCTTTGTCCTAGAACGATTATTGCTGAGATTTTAACTTCTGGAAAGTTATAATAACCTTTTGGCCTAAGACAGTATTGATGAAGTTTCCGCTTGCTGACCAAATGTCTAACAAATTTGACTGTTTGACCCTGGTTGTTTTGCCCATACCCAAGGGATTCTTAAACACAAGTTCTTCTTTCTTGTCTCAAGCTATGTTTTTAATATTGAACATCTGTATTAAGGTCTGCAACCTTTCTTGTTTATTGTGGAGTTCCTCTTTTGATAGACATGAACTATTGATCTAATTATGTAACTGTCTGGAACTACTGTTTAAAAGAATGCTCAGATCATGAGATTTTCAGAGAGCCCTTCTATTACAGACATCCTTTTGGTACTGTTTTAGAACTGATCCTCCTTGCTGCAAGAATAAACAGATAAAGACAAATTCTTCTGACCTCAGACTTTGAATGATAAAATTCCACCACAGCAGTAATGTGTAAACTGACTGTGCCGTGGTGTGCTATGTGTAGGAGCAGTAACAGCCTTGTGAAGTCACCAGAAGTCACCAGTCTCCAGGTATACTCCTGACTCTTACTGTGTGTCTGCGTGGAACTTACTGCTCTGGCAGCATCCTCATAGTCGACCTTCAGGTTTGCCATTGCTTTAATGATGGCCATGATGGACTGGATGGTGTTGCTGTAGACCACAGCTCTGTACTGCTTACACTCATCTTCTGAGTAGCCATCCTCATGGATAATTCTGAGAGAGACAGAGAGAGAGAGAGAGAGAGAGAGAGAGAGAGAGAGAGAGAGAGAGAGAGAGAGAGAGAGAGAGAAGGGGGGGGGACTGGGATCAATAAACATGTACACACACAGGTTTATTTTACTATCCTAGTGAGGAAGAACAATTCACTCCCAATCCAAAATCGTGTCATACTTCACCCCTAACCCTAAACTTAACCCTTTCTACCTAACTAATTCTAAGACATAGCATTAGAAGTTGTTGGGCTCAAGGATATCTTATCGGGACTTCTGGTCCCTACAAGGGGAGTTAAACAAGACCACACTCACACACAGAAATACTGTCAACAGTGACATGCTAAAATGATCACAAAATAAAACATCTGGCACCATAATCAATTTTCAGTGCTAGTTTGATCACTTCAAATCTCAGCTGTCCATCATTTGTCAAATAAAACCTTGATATGCTTTGGAATACAGGAAAGGGAATATAAATCACTGTCATCAGACAACACAGAGATACACCACCCAACATCCCCACCCCCCAGCCGCCAGCACAGAGCTTAGACAAAGGAGCCACTTCAAGAAAGAGAGAGAGACACACAGAGAGACACAGAGAGAGAGAAAGAGAGAGAAGAGGGGTGATTGTATTGTCAGAAGCCAAAAAGGCAAAGCCTGTGTATCCAGGATACTGGTTTGTTAAGTGGACATTCTGAATCTAACCTCTTTTGAATGCAGGCAATGCTTCTAGCATGGAAGCATAGGACTCAATGAATATGCCGTGGAGAAGCTCTTTTTCATGTCTCAATAAAGAAGACAATTTACAAAATCTAATCCAAGAACAAGCGGGCAATGGAGATTGGATTGTGGGCCACACAAACCATAAGTTTAAAATATGTTTAACTCAAAAAAATAGAAAAAGCCATACAAACTGATGTTTTGATGCTTTTCAAATACCCCAAATCACAGAGAAGAAATTTATCAAACCTATATTTTAAACTTTCATTTACTTTCATTGTCTGTGATTGAAGCTCATACAGCTATCTTTACAAAAGGCAATTAAGTATATCATAATTTAAAAAGGAGATGAGGCAATAAGAGCTAATCATTTACATTTTACATTTAGTCATTTAGCAAACGCTCTTATCCAGAGCGACTTACAGTAAGTACAGGGACATTCCCCCAAGGCAAGTAGTGTGAAGTGCCTTGCCCAAGGACACAACGTCATTTGGCACAGCAGGGAATAGAACCAGCGACCTTCGTCCACCTGACTCTCTAATCAGTGCTATTCAGATGAAGCAGGTAGAGTGTGGGACCTCGTTGTGTCAGATTGAAGTGATTGTGTGGGTGATGAAAGGGATTGAAAGCATGGCACACTCCAGGAATGCAGAGCAATATTTAACCTCTTTGTGAAGTGTGTGTGTGTGTGTGGAGTGTGTGTGTGTGTGTGTGTGGAGTGTGTGTGCTCATGTTGTCTATAATAGAATTAGACTCCTATTTGTGTTTGTGTGTTTGAGGGTGTGAAGCAGGTAGTATGAGCTAAAAAGTTCACAGTGTCTTTCTTTCTTTCTCTCTCGCATTGACTTCACGAGAGTGACCTATTTTCAACACCATGGAGGTCGCCCAAAGGGTTCCAAACAGACACCCTGTTTGGGTGTTTTTCTGTGTGTTTTGTTGACAATCAGGAGTATCAGCTAGCCAGGAGATTACATTAATCATGGTATAAAAACACGCCTCCACACATTATCAGCTGTTGCAGGAAAGAAGAAGCAGCTGGCAGCCCTGTCAGTGAGCAAGAGTGGGTGGGTGTGTGGTTGTGTGTGTGTGTGCGTGTGTGTGTGTGTGTGTGTGTGTGTGTGTGTGTGTGTGTGTGTGTGTGTGTGTGTGTGTGTGCGTGCGGGCATGCATATGCACGTGTGTGTGTGTGTGTGTGTGTGTGTGAGCACTTTATGTGCACGTGTGCCTGATCCTTTGGGTAAAACTGTGAAAACCCTCTCCAGTCTCTACCCCAAACAAACAATAGCTGTGAAACATACAGACTCCTACATACATCAAACACAGACCAGTAAAGGACCTATGGACCATGTTACAAGTGGTGCCTCTATATGAGTGGATCCCATCTGACTTGGCGTTCCAGGAGCCAGGCCACAGGATCTCACTCTCTTGACCATGACATCACAGCCTGGCTGTCCCTTCCTCAGACCTGGCAGGAACACTGGGCAACAATGGAGGGGTTACTCACTTCATCTGCTTCACAATGGTACTCTTCCCTGACTCCCCAGCACCTGCAGGACAGAAGAACAAAAACAGGCAGAGGTTAAAAATATGCTCCAGTCTGTGGTGGAGGGAAAATGTAAACAGGCTGCCTTGGCTCACATCTGGAGTCTCGACTATTGACTGTTCTCCCTCCTCCTCTTTCCCTCTGTCACCCTTTCCTCCCTCCCTCCTTCTCAGGGCCTCAGTACCATAAAGAGCCCTTCCTTCCTCTCCCTCTGTCTCTTTCTGTCCCCCTCTCTCTCTCTCTCTCTCTCTCTCTCTCTCTCTCTCTCTCTCTCTCTCTCTCTCTCTCGTTCTCCTTCTGTTCCCTCTCTAGGTCCTTTCCTCTCTAATTACATTGCGACACATTAGTGTCCATCAGTGGTATGCATATACACACTGTAGAATAAGGATGCCTGAAAGCCTCCTCCCTACAGTGTGACCAGTGCGTCACACTGATATTTTCCAATATCTCTATACCTCAGTGCAGCACATCTGCACTCACACACACACACACACACACACACACACACACACACACACACACACACACACACACAGAGACACAGAGACACACACACACACACAGAGACACACACACACACACAGAGACACACACACACACACAGAGACACATGCACGTTTCTTTTTCTCCTATGAAACAAGGCCGTTTATCATCATTAGCGTTTTAATGAAAATGTCTGAAAGCTTTCACAAACAGGATATGGGATTTTCTTATCGACTGACGTGTTTATTTTGACAGACTCAAGGCAGGGAAACAGAACTCATCTTCTACTGTGACTCAGTGCACTGCGGGAATCACACACACACACACACACAGGCATGTAAGCATAAGTAGACACACACATGCACACTGTTGCTCAGGGACTCTGTGACACAAAGGGTAGGGATAAAGACAAGCAGCCATTCCATAACCGCAGGGGACGAGAGAGCAGAGAGACATTTTACTGGCAGCTGTCAACTCCTGAGCCTTTTATGCTGAATGGATCCTGACTGTGTGTGGCTACTTCTGGCATGTACATGTCAAAACTTCAAGACATTCTGAGAGTTCATCTAGTTCCTATTGTATGCCGATGGCTCTGAGGCACCTGGAGGTTTGTTTGGGCGATTGTAAATAACATGAAGTGAAGAGAGGAAATGTACCAGAACTGGAACACCCCCACCCCCCACCACCTTATCCTCGCAGAGCTAACTGGCTGAAAGGAAGACACGTTTCTACACTTCTAATGAATATCTCTTCCTCTCTTAGCACCCACCAGTTAGCACCCCCTGCTGTGAAGCCGTGGCTCAGCTGCCAGCCATACAGGCCACAGGAGCTGTTAAGCACAGAAGACAGATTGTATACACATTTTCTTTCTCACTTTTGAGACTTGGAAACTGCTCATAATGACAAACATACAGCTACACTACGTGTGTGCATGTGTGTCTCTGTTTTATCTGTGTCTATGAAGAGAGGGTGCGTATGTGTGTTTAATGGCTCGCATTTGCGTTGGCCTGGATAAATATGTTATGTTCATCTTCTCACTGACACTAGCACAGGTGCATATGCACAGAGATGCATGCTAACTCCCTGTGTTAAGACTGGGACAGTCTCACAACTTATGCAGCAGGCAATGCATGAGGAACCACATGACACCACATAATGATAGTGATGACCCACAGAAGACCACTACTCTCATAGAGGGGAGCACATACAGGATGTAGGCCCAGTTAATAAGCAGCCCATCTGCGTTGTAACCCATGGAGGCACTTGTTGAACATTGTTCTGGTTTGGGTGCCATATTCCTTGGAAATTGGCTACAGGCACATGGGGGAAGGGGGGGAGGGGGGGGGGGGATTAAATCGTTTTCTTGTTGAACATGACTTCCAGCAGAGCCCAGAGAGTGAAAAAGCTTGACAAATCCTTGCTATGGTTAAGTGTGTATCCAGACCCAGTTACAAACACACTCCTAGTGAACCAGAGAGTTCATAGGGCTGTTAGCAGAGAGGTGTGATGTGACTAGCCCCAACATTGCCCCTTTCTGTATTCACACTCCAGAATACCCCATACTTGGGGTCTGACCGTAAATGTCTCTCAGTTCTTGTCTCTCTATCTCTCACCCTGTCTCTCTATCTTGGAGTACTGTACTGTATTTGTCTCTCTTTATCTCCCCATGTCTCTGTCTGTCTAAATACTGTTGACTCTCCCTCCCTCCAGTTGAGAGTAGTAATCAAGGTCAGTGGAATTTGTCCAGTCATGAGTCATGGTGGACCAGCAGGGTGTATCTCAGAGGCTTCAAGGAGGTCAGTACTGTTTAAGCAACAGTAGAGAGTTTATTTTTTATGTCAACACACACAAATAAATACGCTTGTCTCATATACAAAACTAGTCCCTGAATAAAATATGAGCTTGTGTGTACAAGATTTATAGCTTCCTATATTTTTATTTTAACATTTTACACTTAACCGAGAGATGTGAAGGGCATTTTGGCAGCAGTAAAAAGCTAAAAGTGCCCAAGGGCAGTATTGCCCAATAAAACATAATCAGAATGTACATCTTTTTTATTCAGATCCAATTCTGAGTCTTCCCAGAAATGTAGGTTTGTGAACAAACCCAGGTGCATGTTGCCTTCAAATAATTCAGTCTACTACAGTTTCATGTCCAGAAGAGTACAGTTCAATGTGTTTCAGATCATGCAGTGTACTGGGCTCCTTACTTGCTTCCCCAATGTGGGCTGTGTGCTCTGGCACCACCCTAGACTGCTGCTGCTCTGCCATAAGCTGCATCAATTATGCAACCTCAATAACCACCACCCAGCACACACACACACAACGGTACAGTGCAGTACAACCCCCGGCTGCACTTGAGAGCTTCAATATTTAATACTTGCCAGCCTGCAGTGAGGAAGAAACATGATGTTAGCTATTTGTATGAAACAAACACACACATACTGAAGCTAAAACACGAACCCAGGTGCACAGACGCACCCACAGCTGTGCCGTTAATGGCCATTTACTTGTAACGTAGAGGAGTAGAAGACCTGAAGGTATAAGTCTACTCTGCTACTGCAGCAGCTGGAGGCCTGGCCCAGCCCAGTCAGGTCTAGTCCAGTTTAGCCTAGCCTAGCCTAGCCAAGCCCTGCCTAATTCTATCCGTACCACCCCTGCCCAAGTCAGCCTAGCACAGTCGGCCCATCCTAGACCTGCTCAGCCCAGTCAGATAGCCTGGAGGCTCATTCAGCTAACAGCCCAAATCCCATTACATAAACTGTCTTTCAACCTAAAAGGAGAAGAGATGAGTGTGTTTCAGCTTTCTACACAGAATACTTTGAATACAGCCAGCGATGTACAGATCACTGAGCATGAAGAGACGCTGTTCTCAGAAAAAAGGGTCAGGGGACGGCGCGCGCACATGTCTGTGTGTGTGTGTGTGTGTGTGAATGTGTGTGTGTGTGTGTGTGTGAATGTGTGTGTGTGTGAATGTGTGTGTGTGTGTGTGTGTGTGAATGTGTGTGTGTGTGTGTGTTTGTGAATGTGTGTGTGTGAATGTGTGTGTGTGTGTGTGTGTGTGTGTGCGTGTGTGTGCGTGTGTGTGCGTGTGTGTGAATGTGGCAGAGAGAGAGAGTGTGTTTGGCCATGCCGAGACTCCTCCAGTAGCAGGGGTGCAGAGTATGCCATGGTCATGCCAGTGCCTGATCTCTCCAGGCAGGTGAGTTGATCCTGTGTCTGATATTACACAGATGCTGGCAGATAAGTCTCACCAACACACCTGCCTCTGGACTGGGGATAGCAATGAGCTGCTGTCATATATGCAAACTATACACACACACAAGAGAGAGAAAGATACAAATTAGAAAGAGGGTGAAGAGATGAGAATTGTTCCTTGTGTATTCAGCAGAGACAGCGTGATCACACTAGATTTGCACAGACCAAGAGGTTCCCATATTATGCAGGGAAATAAATACTGCCCCGAACCTGGCAACCAGGCACCTAGCAACCAGGCTACGGAGGATGACTGTGGTCACATCCTTTGACTCAGGCCAAGCAAGGGAGGGAGGGGCCTTTTCTATAACCAGAGAAAAGAAGAGAAAGACGAGAAAGGAGAGAAAAGCCAGGTCAGCTACTCAAGTCCATTTGAATGAGATTAGTGGGCATCTGTATCCCTGTCACGTCACCTCTCCCTCATTGATCTAACAAATAGGAGGGAGAGAGGGGGGGAGGGGGTTCAGCAATTCAATTAAGTGTGAGAATGTGTGTGTGTGTGTGTGTGTGGGGAGGTTGTTCATGATTGTGTGTATGTGTCTGCGTGCATGAATGTGTGCGTGTGCGTATGTGTGTAAGGGAGGCAGAGAAGGACTTTGTAAATCTCCCCACCAGGACCCAGGAAATTGCCTCATTATCAATGGACCTCGGTGTGATTGGCAGAGATGCAGAACCAACATGGAGGCCGTGCCAGGGTAAGGCTGCATGTGCCAGGAGGCTCACTGGAGTAATGGGTTCCAGCTGCAGAAGCCCAGAGTCTGGGCCAGCTCTACCCATGGGGGGGGGGGGGGGGGGGGATGGGGGGCAACACTGGACGAGGGTGGCATGAATACAATCACCACACATGCCAGGTAGTCTGCTTAGATGACAGTCCAAAAGACTTGACATTCAGAAAGTATTAGAAGCCAGTTCATGAGCGAGAGGTCTAAAGACACACACACACACACTCAGAGCCACAGGAGGCTGGGCCCAGTGGGACCCAGACAGACACACCAGTTTGCTTTCCAACAGGTTTCCCATGATCACAGACAACAGCGCTACAGCACTAATGGAAAAACCTATGGAGGATACATCAATAACCCTGCATGGAGCTGGAAATTAAAAGCATCTCTGGGTTGTTGACCCAGGGGAGAGAGAAGCACATTTATTAATTCAACTGTTAGCAGGGTGTGTAGGGAGAGACTAGACAAGTAGCGCCCTCATTACTGTGCTAACATGGGAATCATTGATTTAGTACTCCCTGCCTCATTAAACTCTAAGGAGCCGGCTCGACTTGGTTTGTGTGTGTTTGTTTGTGAGCCTGCAGGGATCCCAGGAGGGTCGATGAAAGCTGATTTAGTTTGTGGAGGAGCAGGACTTGAGCTAACAGGAGTAGAAATGTGTGTAACAAAAACACAGTGACACAGAGGCACTCACTGCAGAGGCAGAACATGGTGACTGGCAGGCAGCTCCGTCCCTAGAGGAGATGAGGAGTAATAACAGAGGCTTTTTTCCAATCCCCGATGCACTGGTGAGACCCATTCTCAGACTTGTTCTCTGCTTATCATCAACTAGCTCAAACAAATCCCTCCAGGGATGTATGTACGTGGATGTCGATCTGTCCTTACTAGAACATGGAAGTGCGTGTCAGAGACTGCACACAACGGAAATGAGTTGCGTTTGAATCCTGGCGGGACGGAAAGAGAGAGGGGGGGGGGGACGACGACACAAAGGCAGTAGTGTGGGGGCCCTGCTGGCACTAAGTACAGGGGCACCACTGTTTACCCTCATTCAGGCCACGGCCTACCCCACTAACACTGTCCCCCACCGTCTCTCGTCCTCAGCCAGCATCAAAGCTGTCTCCAGCCCACTCAAGGGAAAGAAGAGGTGGAGGAAAACCAAGGAGTAAAGTAAGTCTTGAAGCTAGCGTGTCTGTTTATTACTGCTAGACAATGAATTGAGTGTGAACTGACAGACAGCAGAGTGAACAGAGAGCAGCATTGTAGCGAACACAAGCTGAAGGCTGCTGCTGCACTGGATACTCTGCATGAACTGCTGTCTTGCAAAGTGCATCACACTAATAACATAATCTGATATTGGCCAAGCTTGTTTGGCAAGCTGAGATCATTTAATTGAATAATAAATAACTCAGGCAAATTACAAGAACAATACTCTGTTTTTGGGAGTTGGTGCTATTTCTGAAACACTCATTTCTGTTTTGGAACAGAAGAAGTAAGGCAAGAGAAAACATTCATTCACAAGCACATCATCCAAAAATACAACTGATTCAGCGCTGGTTATTCATTGTAAAGGCAACATTTAGTTAGCATGACACTAGACATCCTATGATACCTACTGCCAGGCCTAACTTTGGTAGACTGAGCTAAACAAGGTTAACAGGAAAAGAGAGAAGGAGGAAGGGGAGTGACAGAGGAAAGGGAAGAAGGAGTGAGAGAGAAAGGAGTGACAGAGGGAGGAGAGGGAGAGGAGAGAGGAGTGACAGAGGAAAGTGAAGGAGTGAGAGAGAAAGGAGTGACAGAGGGAGGAGAGGGAGAGGAGAGAGGAGTGACAGAGGAAAGTGAAGGAGTGAGAGAGAAAGGAGGGACAGAGAGGAGAGAGAGAGGAGTGACAGAGGGAGGAGAGGGAGAGGAGAGAGGAGTGACAGAGAGAGGAGAGAGAAGGAAATAGGGGAGTGACAGAGGAAAGTGAAGAAGGAGTGAGAGAGAGAGGAGAGAGAGAGAGGAGAGAGGAGTGACAGAGAGAGGAGAGGGAGAGGAGAGAGGAGTGACAGAGAGAGGAGAGAGAGAGGAGTAACAGAGAGAAGACAGAGAAGGAGAAAGGGGAATTACAGAGAAAGGAGAGGGAAGAAGGAAGAGGGAGAGAACTGGCAAAAGCGCTGAGCTTGCATTAGACCTTGCAGCTGTAATAGTGGTAATGGAGCTTTGTGGAAACACATGCCCAAACCACACACACACAAACATGTGACCATCACATGCACACACATGTACACACACATGCACACACACACACCAACACACACACACACACACACACACACAAAGCTCTTGTGCAATAGTTTCACAGTCTCACTTCTTCATGTCCCCTTGGTCTATTTTCTCTCTCTGCTCTCTATTCCTCTACCCCCCATACTCCCCTGCAGGAGACATGAATCTTCCTAGTTCCTACCCAAGGCGACTGAAGGGGGAAACGAAAGGAGCACCACGGTCCTTCAATGCAGTCATCAGTCACACACGTACATACATAAACACACACACACTACCTATACCCATCCGGAGAAGAGACAAAGAGAGGGAGACCTTCTATCATTTGAGAGAGATAGCTACAACCCCCTGAGCGAATAACAAGTCTGGACAGCACAACAGCAACACTGCTGCTAGACCATGTTGTGTGTTTGTGTCTGTGCGTGCATGAGTGCACGAGCGTTCAAAGTATGTGCGTGAGTGTGTGTGCAGGAGTGGGAGAGCAGTGGGTTATAGGAGTTAACTGCTGTTTGAAGTTGATAATGTGTCAGTCCCGTTGGATCATAAAAACAGGAAAACAGGAACTAGATGAATAGCACTTCCTCACTGGGTCTGAAAACGGAGTTACCACCCTGGCCCTGGATTGCTCTGGGATTGGTCTTTTTTATCCCCATAACAGGCTCTTACATGGGGGGTCCACTCAATCCAAATGCAACATCCTCTCTGAAAACAATATTAGCTTCACCAAAATCACCCCCGACATGGTGGCATATCCACTCGATCAGCAAACCAGCCCACCAGCCAGCCAACAGCTATCAAGTAGCCCATCAGCCAGGTAGTCCCTTTTATGACTGAAAGGGAGCCTTTACATTTGGCATTTGACTGCCAGATCAATGTCACAGGTTCAAATCGCACTCTGTATGTTGCTTCGGATAAAGGTGTACATGCTAGATGAAAATATAATGATTTGTATTATGAGGAAGGAGGCAGCAGGGCAGAGGGTGGAGAAAAGGGAGTCATTTCACACATCCAAGCTTTCTGAGCGATAATGTGTTTTGACAGGCTGTCGGGACCCTAGGCACATCACAACCCTCCCTCTTCTTTCTCTCCCACACTCCATCTCTCTCCCTCTCTTTCTCTCCCTCTCTCCGTCTCTTTCCCTCTCTCTCCCTCTCTCTCCCTCCCTCCCTCCCTCTCTACCTCTCTCTCTCTCTCCCTCCCTCTCCCTCTATCCCTCTCTCTCCCTCCCTCTCTTCCTCTCTCTCCCTCCCTCTCTTCCTCTCTCTCCCTCCCTCTCTTCCTCTCTCTCCCTCTCTCTCCCTCTCTCTCCCTCCCTCTCTCTCCCTCTCTCTCCCTCTCTCTCCCTCTCTATCCCTCCCTCTCTCCCTCTCCCTCCCTCTCTCTCCCTCTCTCTCCCTACCGCCCTCTCTACCTCTCTCTCTCTCCCTCCCTCCCTCTCCCTCTATCCCTCTCTCTCCCTCCCTCTCTTCCTCTCTCTCCCTCTCTATCCCTCTCTCTCCCTCCCTCTCTTCCTCTCTCTCCCTCCCTCTCTTCCTCTCTCTCCCTCTCTATCCCTCTCTCTCCCTCCCTCTCTTCCTCTTTCTCCCTCCCTCTCTTCCTCTCTCTCCCTCTCTCTTCCTCTCTCTCTCTCCCTCCCTCTCTCCCTCCCTCTCTCTCCCTCTCTCTCCCTCTCTTCCTCTCTCTCCCTCCCTCTCTCCCTCTCTCTCCCTCTCTCTCTCTCTCCCTCTCTCTCCCTCTCTCTCCCTCCCTCTCTCTCCCTCTCTCTCCCTCTGCCCCCTATATGTCAGCCATTTCCTGCTGCTTTAGCCCTCTTCACAGGTTCATGTTAATGCAAGGACTACATACACCCTACACACATACGGTCACACACAGCCACAATGTCACATGCAGGAGCTACCTGGCAATGCTGTTAAAGTAATTAGGAGACCGTATATGTTTCTCTAATTACAGTGAAGGGAGAGAGGAAGTAAAGCAGGTACTATCTCTAAAGCCCTGGCCTTCCTGTCTATCAGTCTGTGTGGAGAGGGGAATTCAGGGTCAGGGAGGGAGGGGGGCACAGGGGGTAGAGAGAGTTTCAAAGCAGACAATAGTGGAGGTCCCACTATGAGTTTCCTAATTAGATCTCCGGCTTGACTCCTACAAGGCTACACTAATGCCTTAACACATACAAACGGTCTCAACCTGTACTAATGATAGCCCGCACTGCCCTGGAGACATGTTTGACAGTAGCTTGAGATCTTTTATGTTCTGGGAATTAGTCATGAAAGTTGCATTACTATTATCCAGGGGCAGTAGTTGTAGCCTTCCTAACGTAGCTTGCTTTATGTAGTTACTGTACCAAGGCCAGTCCTGTAAGCTTGTGGTAAAATGAACATCTGGACTAGCCATCTCAGGCTCTGGAAAAATACAAAAACAAACAAACAACTACACAGTGTTCTGAAGGAGTATTGCTACTCAACAGTGAAGACATGTTCTTCAGAAATGATTAACAGTATCAGTCACTATGTACAGTAGCAGACATAGTATATATATATATATATATATATATATATATATATATATATAATACACCATGAGTGCACTGCTCCAGTAGGGAAACACAGAAGATACTAGGCCACTAGGCGTGTAAGTCATAACAGAAAGCCCCACAATGATATATCCTGCCTCCGTATTGTTCTGTGTTTGTTAGACCACTACAGCACTCTAAATAGACTTAATACACACAAACATAGACACAAAGAAACATTCCACCCAATCAATTATCCAAGCACACATCTCACAGAACAGCAACTGGGCTTGGCAGAGCCCCAGCATCTCGTGTTGATGGACGTGCTGGTCTACAGTCCTGTAGGAACAACAGTCCGAGGAGACAATGAGATGGAGGCCCGAGAGGAAGAGCAAGACACGCTGTGGTCTCCACAACAGTCTAGCTCCCAGAACATAGTTGAGTCTAGTCGAGATATGAAGATGGAGGGAGAGAAAGAATGAAGAGGGAAAGCAGAAGAGAGGAGAGATAAGGAGAGGAGAAGAAAGAGGATGAGAGGGAGGGGATAAAAGTGAGGAGATATGAAGAGAGAGACAGTTAGAGAAAGAGAGGAGAGCTGGAGAAAGGAAGAGAGACTAGAGTGGACCCGCCTGTGCTGACTAGTGACTGCAGCTGCATCATAAGCCAAGGTACAAATGTACAACTGATGCATTAAACATACCTCCATTAGCAGCCCCCTGATCCGACCTCCTTGTCACACAGTCTCACATCGAACACACACAAACCCACAAACACACACACACACAGGTATGTTGGATCATGGATGAGAAGTGACAGGGCAGCATGGTCCAAACTTGCTGTTTTGGAGGACAGACATGCAGGGCTCCCACGTGCAGTAGTGCATAGGGGGGGGGGGGGGGGGAATCTTTTGGTACCTCATAATTCGATTCGATTCTTGGGGTCCTGATTCGATAAAAATCGATTCACGATTTTTTCGATTATCGATTTTTTCGATTATCGATTTTTTCGATTATCGATTTTTATTCAAATTTCTATTCAATATATGCTTACGTTTGATTCCAGTTCGCTGTTTAGTGTTAATTGTTTCTATTTGACTGTGATAGGCAGTTAAGTGTTGAAGAAAAAAATCCCATTGCATCAAAACCTTGAAATGTATTGTTTTTCTTGCAGTTTAGTAAACTCATTGTCTCATTGTCCAAAAAAAAATATACAAATCGAGATTTTGAAATTTGTGAATCGATATGAATTGCTATAAGACTGAATCGCGATTCAAATGCAAATCTATTTTTTTCCCCCACCCCTAGTAGTGCAGCAGGAACACAGGAGTCCAGAGTATTCTGAGATCTACCCTGGTCATTCTGTGTTGCAACCTTTACCCAATACTGAGCAGTCTTGGAGCTGCTGGTTTTGCGGTGAGTAGTGGTAAACACAGAGCACCCCCAGACCCTGCTGCATCTGATGGCAGGCTGCCTGGGGGGGATCCAGGAGGTAAACAGCCACACTCATCACATCGAAGTGAAGACCAGATACACATGCTTTTAGACTCATCTACTTTCCTCTACATGGTTCTACTAAGGTGAAAGGTCTCAAAGACATTTTGTCTAAGTCAATAATACAGACAGCACATAAGGTCATTTAGCGTGGAGGGAGAGGAGGAGCAGAGTACACAAACATGACAAGGCCACTAGCAGAGAACAGAGAAGGCTCTCATTGAAATATTCACCACCTTGTTATACTGCAGCTCAGTGTGGATATGATAAACCGGAGGATAAATATGGATGATCTGAGTTTGTTGTGCTCCAGTTTGAATACAGTAACCTCAGATGTCCCTTGGAAGTCGATGCTGCTCCCCCTCAGAGTTAATCTAAATACACACGCACACACATACGCACACACATGCGTACACACACACGCAAACAAACCTACAGACCCACAAACAAAGACAAACAGACACACACACAGCAAAACAATCCGCAGCCCCGCAAAGCCGGTATAGGATGATTACTCCAGCTGAAAGGCCATCGATAAAAGAGCAGATGAGGTGGCTGGCCAGCCTGGCGCTGTGTTCCTCACAGCTCTGGTATCACAGCCCTTCCTGCCAAGCAGGGGAACAACCGCCTTGAAGCCCACTGAGCAGGAAAGGCCAGCCGGCCACACATGAGGTGGTAGCAGTAGACAGAGTCCGTCCGTCCCCCGTCCCCCCCTAAACTCTGCTTGTTCATGTGACATTATGACCTGTCTCCCTGACAGATGCAGACCTTGAACTCGCACAGTGGAGTCAGCGCTGGGGAGCTGAAGGAACGAAGGACAAAGCATGAGGGACTTTGAAGTCCCTGAAGCTACTGAACACGTCAGATCAAGGTCGGTCTACTGGTCTGATGGAGTATGTTTCAAACAGCCATCTGAAGGTGTGCTGAGGTCAGCCTTCCACCTCATTAATATATCTTTGTAGCTTCATATCAGTTGTTTGATGGAAGGGATAGCAACTTCTCAGTAAGTACATTTTTGCAGATGGAAAATGTCTGTCTTGAGTTGCAGAATGATAGTTATTGGCTGGCCTGATAGGTATAATGTCTGGATGGAAGCTGTCGCTTCACTACAGACAGAAAAGCATGGCAGCTTAAAGGAAGGAACCACAGCTCATTCCATGCTTTCCATTGTTATAATGAGAGCATCTACCAACCAGTTCTTAAACACTGACCAATTTACTGTCCAATATTGGTGCAGACAATAACCAGCAAACACAAACAAAAACAACTTCAGGCGTCTCTTGATCCTTCTGTGTCTCATTTTTCCCATGGAATTGTTGCAGGTGGTATTTTTACCCCTCATCAACTTCTGAGTGAAATTGGGCATGACACTGGCACCAGCACTGCAGGGGGTGGAGATGGTCGAGCAGGGCAGTGACATTCTAGGTGAGAAGGGTTCGGTGAAACTCACACTATGAAAAAGTCATACGGGCTGTTATTAGACTCTGGCATGCCCACACACACCACATGCAGACAGCTTTGATGCAGAAGTGCTGTGTCCTTTGCCATTTCTAATCAGAGGTGTCTGTTTCATTGAAATCTACATACGTAACCGTTTACTGTGTGGGCATATTGATACACTGCCTGTGTGTGTATGGTATATACAAGCAGAGGTGCGTTAAAACTGAAAAGGAGAATGTTGGAGGATGTTCTAATGTGAAATAGTGATGTGTTGACAGGCCTGCAGCATTGCTGTATGCTGATTAAACACCCTCCTCTCTGCTTCTCTCTTATGGTTTACTGTCAACCTCCTGGTGAAGAACCATAGTGGCAAACTTACCCAAGCCCCAGATTACGTCACCTGAAGGTTTTTCCCACTTTGTGAAGACACAGCACTGGTAAACCAAGTCAGTGGTGGTCTTGACAATACTTGACATAAAGATCAGACTCACAACAATATGAAAATAAAGATATTGGTAGTGTATTTACGTAAGATTGAACTTTTTTACTGGCCGTATTTGTTCAGTTAGGAGACTTGGTCAAATTGGAATCAAACTAGGAGCAAAGTCCTGTCAGTCCACTGTACTGATCCAGAGAGCCACTGCATGCAGGAGAAGGCCTGATGAGGAGTCCTAAGATTTGAACTCCACCAGGCTGCCTGAGAGAGAGGTCCTAAGAGAAGGTGGATGAGCTGACCGCAGGGCACAGACCGGAAGTTTGTTTCTACTCTGTGTTGCTATGGTAACCCTTACCCGTAAGTCTGTTGAAAAACAGCACAGGAAATGAGAAGAGGTGGAGGGAGGAGGTGGTTGCAAGGTTCCTTAACAACTCAAACGTTCACAGACACAAGCTGCAGCCTGCTCAATGACAGCCTGTTCGATGACACCTCTGGATGAATAAAATAATTTAGGGGGGATGTGTGGTGTCTCGAAAGGGCAGTAGCATGAATGCCAGGCAACGGAGAGTCGAAGGTGCCTCATATCTAGACAATCATTAGGACAAAATGGACTGAGGGTAAAGTATTACCTGGCTGTCAGTTATTTTCTCTCATCCACTAATCCAAATCCAAATCATACTCATCAGTGTTCATTTGAGTGATCTTGTCTCATTCATGACATCATTTCTGAAGTCAGAACATTGTTTTCATAGAGCCTGATGTTCTCCCCCCCCCCCCCCCCCCCCCCCCTAGTGCTCAGTGGATCAGGTGAAGCAGGGACTCAACAACTCCCTCAGCTTCCAGGAAAGAAAGAAAGAAATCCTTTCTGTATGTGTTTGTCAGACAAGGGCAGATACTCAGCACATTCCACTAACAGTAAGGGCAGGGTAGGTAACTTCTCCCAGGTTAATGGGCCTTTTAATTAGACCAGCTATCATGTCAACAAGGACCATACCATGAGAAGCAGAGCCAGGTTATCAGTGTTCACACAGCTATACCAGTTAGGGTAAAAGTTACTGTGCAGTTCTGAAGCAGTTAGTTATCATCCTGCGAGGAGCCTCTTTGTTGTAATGTGTGACTAATGACCTGAACAACCCAACAAGCAGAACACAAACATTATTCATCATGCTCTTCTCACCACTCACTGCTCAGTAAATATTCCATTCAGTTCTGAATGAATTAGGTTTGAACACATCATTTGAATAAAGCCGTTGAGAAGAGATAGGGCTTTGCAAGACTCCCTGCTGTGAGCTGTGTGTGTGTCCGTTAGGCTACTAATGTGTGTGTGTGTGTGTGTATAGCCCGTGGTGTGTTTGGGTACTCCACGGGAATACGGAGTGGGGTAGGTCCAACACTGTGACAGAGAGCTCTTTGTAGGAGCAGTGTGTTCACTAAAGGCTCGCTAGCGCTTTGTTTGGTTTGCTCTCCTTTTGTTTACTTCACTTCCTCTCAGGCCCCTTCTCTCTGCAGCTGACTGGAGCCATGGCCTGGCCCCAGGGAGATGGAGAGAGAGAAAGAGAGAGAATATGAGACTTTGAGTAGACACATGACTTGTAGTGCATTCTAATAGGATTCTCTCAACCCAAATAGACGAAAACAGTGAAGAGTCACAAAATACGTTATACCAAACCATGAGGATTGCACTGTAAATACAGTTGTAAAATAACACAGCAGAGGAGTGTTTGTGTGGGTGTGAAAATGTGTATTAGTGTTCATATGTAAGAGGAAAAATTGCCAGCTGTGATAGCTAGAAGAGGTATCACATCACTCGGGTGTGCTAACAGCTGCCAACATCCGAAACACAAACACTCATGTGCACACACAAACACAAAATAATATGAGAGGCCGTATAGGCTTAATTCATACTTGATCTCACATACACGCCATGACCTCACATATATACCATTATACTCTCACATATATACCATTATACTCTCACATATATACCATTATACTCTCACATATACACCATTATACTCTTGCACTTAAACTGGCATACTCTCTTACACACACAAAAATACCCTCTTATATGCACCATCTTACTAAAGTATGACAATATATGTAAGAGACAAATAGTATGTGTGAAACAGAATGTTAGTATATGTACGAGAATAACAGGATGTGTAAGAGAGAATACTTGTCTATGTAAGAGAGAATACTTGTCTATGTGAGAGAGAATACTTGTCTGTGTAAGAGAGAATACTTGTCTATGTGAGAGAGAATACTTGTCTATGTGAGAGAGAATACTTGTCTATGTGAGAGAGAATACTTGTCTTTGTGAGAGAGAATACTTGTCTATATGAGAGAGAATACTTGTCTATGTGAGAGAGTTTGATTGAAACGGAAGGCAGTTTGATTGAAAAGGAAGTAGTACTGAATTCTCAGTTCCTGATTGGCTTACACATGAAGAAGGATTTGGGGTAGATGTAGCTAACGCCCACCTTCCCTATCAAGACGAGACTGAGTGACATGACAAGATGGATTCATTAATAACATTTTGCATACTCCAAATCCTGCGGCATCATTGTCAGAAATGTTGTATCAAAGACGACAGCCATACACGGGGGCTGTTTCTAACGCTAACGTTGACAATGAAATGCGCCGGCTCTTCAGACCTGGATCAGGTGCATCAAGGAGCGGCAGCAGCCCTCTGTCAGGAGCTAGTCTTAATGCCATCCAAGTGATGGCGCAATCCCAATATCAAACTCCGCAGTATTTCGGTTAAGACTAACTCCTGACAGAGTGCTGCTGCCGCTCCGTGATGCACCTGATCCAGGTCTGAAGAGCCGGCGCATGTCATCGTTAGCGTTAGAAATAGCCACTGTGGATGGCTGTCGTCTTGTTATACTACTACTATAAAATACTACTAATTGTTATTAGTAGTATTTTATATAGCCAGCTTTATTTAAAGTTTATCGTAAGCTTGTTAGATTCTAAATGCAGTTGGAGCTAGACTGTAGGTCTACGTAAGCAACACTTTTACTCTAGCTAGCTGTACATGTATCATAGCCAGAAGATCACCGGATCACTACAAACAAAAGGAGTGGAAGAACACAGGACATATTGTACAATAAAATGTTTTATTGAATGCAGTTGGTTGCCTTGTTTATTCTGTTCTATTTACCAACCTCCTTTCTTGTCTTAAATTGAGCAGTTGCTGGTGATACTGTAATGGTTAGATTCAACTTGCATCAAGTACTACAAATATAAGTGTTGTTAATGTGGTAGGCTAAATTGTAAGTGGGCTGATGAATAAAAAAACGTTTAACAAGACCCATTTACTTAAACCGTCCAAGGTTAAACGTTAAGTGGAACAATATAGTCCTCATTAGGCTACTGTTTGGTATGTACAGTACAGTTTGTACAGTATGGTAGCTAGCATAGCCATTTCTAGCTCTGCTTCACAACATTGCGTTATGTATAAGTTCATGTAATACATACATGTTAATAAAGTATCAGACATACATGATACAACACACAAGTAACCAATTGACATTATGTGTTAATATACCGAAAACGTCCGTGAATCGAGATGGTGCTGCTGTCTGTCCCGCCGAAAACCATTCAAACAGGTTGACAGCAGTGGGGGTTTTGTTTAACTACAGGGAGCTACCGGAACAACGTCACGAAAAAGCTCTAGCTTTTTTCCTGTGTTTCACTGGCAGTGAGTGTTCACAATTTTGTATTTCACTCCATTCTACACCAAACACGTCAGGGGGGACTGCATTTTGTAGATACGAGTCTGCTGAAGATAGCCAGAATATCGGATTTCTTTAACCGAGCCTGTTTCATCATTTGCCTGAGAAAGCGACTTCCATTGGCCAGCTTCATTGAAAACCATTCAAACCGGTTGACAGCAGTGGGGTTTTTTGGAACTACAGCGAGCTACATGAACCACGTGATCACGTGTCGGCGAGATCAAAGCGTGTCGCAACTCTCTTTTTCTATGGCTCTGGCTACATCTACCCCAAATCCTTCTTCTTCATGTGTAAGCCAATCAGGAACTGAGAATTCAGTACTACTTCCTTTCAAACTGCCTTCCGTTTCAATCAAACTCTCTCACATAGACAAGTATTCTCTCTCATATAGACAAGTATTCTCTCTCACATAGACAAGTATTCTCTCTCACATAGACAAGTATTCTCTCTCATATAGACAAGTATTCTCTCTCACATAGACAAGTATTCTCTCTCACATAGACAAGTATTCTCTCTTACATAGACAAGTATTCTCTCTCACATAGACACGTATTCTCCCTCACATAGACAAGTATACTCTCTCACATAGACAAGTATTCTCCCTCACATAGACAAGTATTCTCTCTCACATAGAAAAGTATTCTCTCTCACATAGACAAGTATTCTCTCTCACATAGACAAGTATTCTCTCTTACATAGACAAGTATTCTCTCTCACATAGACAAGTATTCTCTCTTACATATCCTGTTATTCTCGTACATATACTAACATTCTGTTTCACACATACTATTTGTCTCTTACATATATTGTCATACTTTAGTAAGATGGTGCATATAAGAGGGTATTTTTGTGTGTAAGAGAGTATGCCAGTTTAAGTGCAAGAGTATAATGGTGTATATGTGAGAGTATAATGGTATATATGTGAGAGTATAATGGTATATATGTGAGAGTATAATGGTATATATGTGAGGTCATGGCGTGTATGTGAGATCAAGTATGAATTAAGGCCTATACGGCCTCTCATAAAATAAGCCTGTCACCTTCATCTTACCATCAGTGCCTTCTCATTCAGTTAGTGCCAAAACAGACCTGTTTGCTTTCAAAACACACTCCACCACCATGATAAATGCCATGGCAACGCAGGCCTTAGTCACTGAGCTGGTTAAAACGTTTCCACACATTAACAATTAGAGTCTTCCCAACCGGCCAAGCTACTGCAGCTATCAAATATAAAATACCAGATGGAGTAACAAAGACGATTAATTCCTTCAACAAACTGCTTCATTGAGAGCCACGGGTGAGAGTTTGCTCTACCTTTAGATAAGACACTTCCTTGACAACCTGTGCAGTCAGGCCTGACAGAGCGGCAGGGAACTGCATGGAACGCTTCTTGTGAACGAGAGGCAGAGATAAGAGGTCATTGTTGAGGACTGGTTGTCTTAATGCAAATCCAGAACGTGTCATGGTCCGGTTCACTTGGGCTGTTCCGTGCATCCCTGAGGAGGTCCCTGAGGTGGGACCAAGTCCAACAGTATCTGAAGTTCTGATGTTTGCCTCTTAGGTCACCTTATAGGTTAGACTGAAGGTGCCAAACCATCCACAGTAGGGTTGAAATGAGCTAAGATAGGTGATCAAAAGGGAAATGTTTGGCTCCTTTAAGCACAGTGAGTCTGTGAATAGTGGGCAGAGGAGAGCAAGAAGTCTGGTCAGGAACCACTAACCCACACAGCTCAGATCCTGGCTCTCTCTGGCAGCGCCGGCACCAATGTCTATCTGGAATCCCAGTAGATCCAGATATGATCTAAATTTAGACATATGCCATACTGTGAGCTGAAAACTCATATAGCATAAATGCCAATCTCTTGAATTATCCAGTCCCCTGAAGTGTTGGAGGAGAGCTATCAAAGTTCTACCCAGCAGTGCCTACATTAAATATTTACCAGGCTGTCCTGCACAAACCTGAAGGACTGGTTTGAATCTGCTCTGGTCCTCTGGACAAATGGGAGGAAAGTTGTGTCATGTCTTCATTTTACGCTTTCAGTTACGTAAAATGTTCCTTGTGTTCAATGTACCATCCCTCCATTCTGTGCCAGAGTAGATACATTAGAAGACCCATGTGCACAAGACAATAAGCAACCAATAAACACTATGTTCCACACACAGTGTATTGACAGGGTCACACTGTTATCACACATACTAACACACAGGTTGTACTGATGTTTCCCCTCACAGATTGATAGCATAAACAGTTCCAAACAGATGAGTCATACATTTATCTCTTCTCTTTCTTCTTCTTTCCTTTCATCCAGAAGGTTAGTTTAATGCCTCCATCATCCTCTAATGTCAGGTTCATCCCTTCGCTGCTTACAAACACTATCATTCAGTTTCCTGTCTATCATTTAATTTCCTGTCCATAAGCAAAGAAACAACAGAGAGGAAGAAGAGAGGAAGAAAAGAATGAGAAAATCATTAGTTTTCTATATAAATGTTTGCCTGCCACCTTGTGAAGCTCAACTTGGGCATGGGTCCAACTATGCATTACTGTAACAGACAAACCGACAGACACATACTGTTGATATACTTAAATACAACCAGAGTAATGGCTCATCTGTCTGTCTGTGTGTGTCTGTGTGTGTGTGTGTGTGTGTGTGTGTGTGTTGAGGTTGAGCAAACTCATCTCAGGATGATAAAAAAAGCGAGTGAGACAGTGTCATGGTTCTTTCTTATTCTGTCTCCCTCATTTTCTCTCTGAGTCAGGATCAAGTGATTAGTCCAATGAGTTACATCAGCGGGAGGTGAAATCTTAAGAGGATGACTTGTGAATATTCATGCAGTCTCTTGCTGAATGAATTTGGGGAATTTTACGGTTGAGAAGTATCTCTATCTACAGTGTCATCCAGCCTCCTAGCTTCATTCACTGTGTGAATATACCGTTTACGTATGTGTGTGTAGTCTCACTGTTTGGGCTGTTTTGGAAGTAGCAGCAGCACCAAGTGTTAGCTCTGCCTTTCAGTGTCTCGACCCCTGCTCACTTCCTGTCTGGCAGGAAATACGTTGCGCTGCTCAGACCCACCCTTCCTGTTCTTTGTGCTGACTCGGAAATATAGTGTTACATGCAACCACCACAGCTCAGATCTGGTCCCCTTAAGGATCTTCTTTACAAACTCTCATCTTGTAATTCAAACTCTCATGTCCTTTCACAATCGCTCTCTCTTTTTCTTAAACATCATCACACTCACCTCCCTCTTATGTCTCCCTCTCTCTCTAATAATCTCTACATTATGAACTCATATTACGCTACAACATGCAACTAGTACTGCGCAGAACCACCAGGGCACATGTGGCTAAATGGTACAGGCTTGTGATTAGATTATGGGACCATGCACCAAACCTTCTGGAAGAGATAGGGAGACCTGTATTTAGAGACTACGGGCTGGAGGGTGGAGATAGTGTACTTTCCCTGGCAGGATGGGTCTCTCCCTGCTGGTCATTACTCAAACAGGAGTAGGAAGGCCAGAGCTTTGTTCATCCTGATCCTCAGAAGTAGCACTAGGCCGTGCTGACAGGCTTTGTGTGTGTACATGTGTGCATCCATGTGTGTGTGTATCTGTCAGCCTAAGAGGTGAAAGCCAAATGCACATCAGCACTTTGGGAAATTGACATTAATCTATTACCGAAAGTATAAACTATAAAATGGATTGGGAATTAAAGTCCAGAATAGCATGCCTCTGTGTCTGTACATTAGTGTGTATGTGTATGGTACGAAAAGGTTGAACACAACACTGAGGTACTGTAAGAGAAGTACTAAAACCCCAGTCAGTGTAGAAAACAGGAAATCTGAATGTAGCTAGCAGGTGGTTGGTGGGCTGGCAGTATTGGGCCATGCACAGCCATTTGCCTCGATTTGGATTTACAGCAACTCCCAGACGTTTACAAGCAGAGTGACTGATTAGAGGGTATAAGGATGTTAGTTGGATCAATGTCTATTCACCCTATTTTAGAGGCAGAACCGTGATACTCTTAACTCTGGTTCTGTAGCTGGAACAATGTAAATCCTAGACCACCACAGCCAGTTGAAATCATCAAAACGTGCTGAAAGCTTCCACACTACTTACTATATCACAACACCATCCACTATCAGTTGACTGGGCAAGCTCAGATGTGCAGAACGTGGGCACTGAGGCGTAGACTGGCATGCAAAGAAGAAGGTGTGTTTGAAAGGGGGGCAGACAATCAGACAGACAACCCCACACTCATTTAAACTTAGACTCTGGTTGTGCTCAGTAGTACTTTATCCACCCCCTGCCCCCACCCATAACAGCTTTCGCTTCCTGTTTATTTTCAAATGGGGTGGAAACATGCTGTGTGTATTTTCCTCTCTCTCCTCCTCTCTCTCTCTCTCTCTCTCTCTCTGTCTCTCTCTCTCTCTCTCTCTCTCCATTACTTTCCCCGTTCTGTCTTTTATTTTTGCTTGATTTCTGATGCTCTCACTTTCTCTCTCACTCTCTCTCGCTCTGCTGTCTATCTTTCTTTCCTCTACGTCCCTGACCCTATGTGTTTTTATCCTCTCTCCCATTCCTACAGTATCTCATCCCTTCTTCCCTCCATCCATCTTTATCTGGGTGATACGAAGACTCCTAAGTAGCTCGCCTCTCAGCATCGCTGGGCTAGGTAAAACTGAGCCGCCCACCTCACACACACACACACACTCCAGACTTTTGCTTCTAGCCTCAGTCACTCATATTCATGACATTTCACCATTAGATGTTTACATGTACGTTTTTATTGAAAGAATCTGCAAAACAATCTGACCGAACCTTCTATGCTCCGAACAGGCTCAGCTTCAACTAAACAAAGCTGTTTGGTTTATTCGCAAACCTAAGAATTAGAGTACAGGCTAGCATAGCCCACCATCATTAGTGGTGTGGGCTATTTCTGCCAGGAATGTTGGACACCAGTTATATATTAGTCATAATGACAGTGTAATCCTGGGGAGGGTCCTTCACCTCTCATGAAGTACACACACATACACACACAAGCACACTCCGGCTCCTTACTAGTGCTGTTTGTTCTCTGCTGGAGAAAGGGGTAACATGGTGTCTTCTCTCCTGCTCTCCCTCACCGCCTCTCTCTCTCTCTCTCTCTCTCTCTCTCTCTCTCTCTCTCTCTCTCTCTCTCTCTCTCTCTCTCTCTCTCTCTCTCCTCTCTCTCTCTCTCTCTCTCTCTCTCTCTCTCTCTCTCTCTCTCTCTCTCTCTCTCTCTCTCTCTCTCTCTCTCTCTCTCTCTCTCTCTCTCTCTCTCTCTCTCTCTCTCTCTCTCTCTCTCTCTCTCTTCCCCATCTAAAAGGGCTCTCAGTGTGGGAGAGAGCACCAAACTGAGGCCTCACAGAGAAACCACATAATTACAAATCACAATAAAGCCCTCAGTGCTGTGTCCTTGCCAGCCAGCTCAGCTGCATCCAGCTATGCTACTGCTCCAGAGAAACCCCCCCCCCCCCCTTCTCGAGCTCTCCCTGTCTCAATCTCGTTTTCTCCAGAACCACAGAACTGCATGCATTCATCCTCTTTTATGCAACTATCCCTCTCTCCTTTCTCTGTCATCCATCCTCTGTTCTCCCTCTCTACTATTCTCTCCTATCTGCCGTCTCTCTTCTTCTATCTCTCTAACCCCCCCCCTCGCCTCTCTTTCTCTCCCATGTCCTCTCAAGTCGAGCCAAGGCTGGTGTCTCTTCATATCTGTGGCCAAAGTCAGATTACTGCCCATATGGGACTCATTGGTCTAAATCTAACTAGGCTCTGTCCTGCTAGGCTCTAACTAGACTCAGAGCTCTTCAAAATAAAGAGGATGAATAGTGGTGTTCATCTATTACAGTTTTTCACAATTGCTAAAACACATTCTTGAAACAGTCACCCATTTTCTCAAAACTGTAAACACAAAACCTCATCTTCAAGCACTATTTACAAAACCTCTGAATCCACATTTTTACGTAACCTCAAAACAAATTTCATATGTATCCGTCATTGTCTTTTGATGAACGACAACATGTTCTATCATAGTAGCTCAAAATGTATCAGAAATTACTACTCTGCTTTGCTCTTTGCAATTTTTTTTTGTTCTTTCTCCTCCTTGTACCCCTATACAGTACTGTACCCTGCATCTCACTACTCACAACTCACTCTTGTTCTTTGTTGATATGAACCTGCAACCAGTCAAAATCTATTGAGCAGTCAGTACTGTTACTGTAACAAATGGAAAGCACAATGTTCAGGGCCATACAATTTGTTCATTGTACAGTATACAGCCTACAATGCACTGTACTACAGTATACAATACTACAGTAAAAGGGACAAAAATCTAAGGAGTAAACATGTGATCAATGTGCTTCTTCTTGTCTTTGGGCTGGGTCAGGCCAGAGCACTTTGTCGACATCACAAGCAATATTTTCCCATCTTCAACAACCTGTTTGCTCTCTGAACTGGCTTATATTGGTTGTGTCACATCATTTGAAACAAGTTAAATCAATTTTGAGTGGTTGTGTTTTGTCAATGACATGTTTTCTCTATTTGTATTTGATTGTTGCCATTTGTGTTTACCAGTATGGATGACATGTGCATTAGAGTGCAGAATGTGTTTTGAGAATGAGAATGTGTTTAGAGTTTTGCTGAAAAGTCTATGTGAGATCTGCAAATTGTGTTTTACCATGTGAAATGGTTTAAGGTATTGACAACAGACTGCACAATTAGCTACATGAGTTCAGGCAACTGAGAACTTTGTTCAGCCAATGGGTTTTAGTGTTTTAGCAATTCAGAAAAACGGTATTATTCTTAATACTATTACTATACCATTCTTCTTATCTACTCTACTCCTTTCTTCTCTTCTCCTCCCCTCCTTCCCTTAAGTCTACCCCTACTTCCCTCCACCAGCTAATCTCAGCCCTTGTTTTCTCACCCACACCAAATGAAGTGGTGTTCAATCAACCCATAAAGCAGCAGTCACTCTCTTCATCTCTCTGCTGCTGCCCTATTGGACTGGAGCAGGCCAGTAATCTGTTCTCTAATCACCATCTTCACTGTCCTCACCAGCACACAGGCCACATTAGGTGAACAGAAATCCAGGATAGTAAATGGATAGTTACACACACACACACACACATACATACTCTGCTGTGACATGACTTATTGAGACAGCAGGGTAGTCAACCACAGAAAGCACATGGAACTAGAAACCTCTAAATCCACCTTATCAGGACCTTATCAGTCCTGTACACAGCTTCACTCAACATCTCAAACTGGTTTCACTTGTATTCACAGAACACACACACACACATACACACAATGACCTAACGTCTAGCACACTGCCAAAGACTATTTGTCCTCAAAGAGCCTTTATGCTGTCTTTACTGTAACCTGTTGCTTCAATCATTTCGCAGGAACTCCAACTGAACCAAACTGCGTCATTGGAGTCCCTTTCACAAACATGCAAGCACATGCTTCAGGATTTTGGGAGAGTCTCTGCATGCCTTGAAGGGAAGGTCCTGCAAGAATGCAGCTTCATTAGCCAGGAGGCTAGACAGTGTATTCGGTCAGACAGTATTAGAGCCTTAAACCAAACATGAGACTCTAGGATATTTTCAAAATCAGGGGCAACCGAGTTCTGAAGAAACATTCTTGTCATTGCTTGAGGCCAGAAAGACGATGATCAATATAAATGAAATGAATTATCTCCTACAAAAACACATTTTCATCATGGGTATGGCTTTGAGACATACAACTTCAAACACTGCCTCACTAATTTATCGCAGCACCAACTTTATTTAAACATAGGGCTAATCAATTATGATAACCTTCTAATGAAAAGGTTATGCAAGTTATTTTAGCCAAGACAGTGCTAGGTAGCTGAGTTTTAATTACAAATTGTCTTTGCTACACTATTTAGATGTGTATCTTTTCACTCACTACTCCCACTTTCTAACAATCCCAATGGCCCACTCTTATTATTCTACTCTCATACTTGGAGAAGCTATGCAAAACGCACCTGAGGTGGCATGATGATAAATATCAACCGGCGTGCTTCTTGACAGCTGTGGGAGTAAAGAGTGTTAGCAAAAGTAATCTGTGCCCTCAGCAGCCAGCCATTCATAAAGTAATGTTGAAGTGTAACAGATGGAGCTTCTCCAATGGCAATAAGAGTTCAATTACACTAACAGCAGTTAGCAGGTAGCAGTCAGTATCAGACAGACAAAGCTCCACCCCTGGTTGGACACAGACACATGGGGTCAGCCAAGGAGCTACCGAAAGAGGACTGTTATATTACATTTCCATGCTTGTTACCTTAAATTCAACCCAGAACTGTAATTTAGGTCTGAATGATGAGCAGAACTGAGGTGAGACTCAAACCCTTATGTGCTCTTCTGGTACCGGTGGATATTCTAAATACTGAATTCATTGAATAATTGGGTTAACTGTGATTTGAGGCGTGGTTAATGAGACTGGCTGACCAGTGGGGGGCATAGAAAGGCTGCCTGAGCACTGCATCATCCTGTCCAGCAATGTGTGTGTGTGCTTCTTTCATGGCTGCTCTTTGACTTGATTGTGAGAGAACAGCTAAGTGTTCCCCGTAGCCATGGCCAGACAATACAGAATCCTGTCCTCCTACACGTTTTACGTAAGATGACCTACTGAAATGATGAGGAACATGCTAAAGGAGTTGCTAGCCTTGAGTCAGGTCACTGTGGTTCACAACACAGCACATCAGGCACATAGGCACAACAGGGCCATAAGACACATCAAACACACTCACATAGTACTGTGCGAGGCAAAGCACACTCTTTTCTGGGCATTTTGGAAATCAGTCACTCAAAAACTTAGGAGAGGTACAAGCTGTAGCAGATAGAGATAGGGTTGTGGGCAGTGGAACACATGTATCCTTAACCTGTCTACTGTACTTCAGTCAATCCTCTCATCAATCTCTTTCTACACTCTTATTCTGCTCGCTCTAATTGGCTTTGGGACGCAGGGTCCGGAGTGAAAGACCAAAAGGAGGAAAGGTCAAATAATGACATGGCAGAGTGTCTGCAAGTTATTGTATGTGTGTGTGTCAGAGGGAGAAAGAGAGAGAGACAGAGAGGGAGGGAGAAATGGAGAGAGAGAAAGTAGGGAAACACTGAAGCTGTACAAAGAGTACAAGAGGAAAAGAAAGATGCAGAGGATTGGAAAAAGATAGTGATAAGGAGAGGGAGAGTGTGAGAGTCAAAAAGAGAGTGTAGTATGTCTGTTGTAAGGAAGGCTACTTTATATTTGGCCAGACTTTTGGTAGGCCACAGCTGCTCCTAACAGCCAGTGTGGCAGAAGCCTCAGCTGGGGAAATAAGGATAATTGCAAAGTGAAGCATGACCTTGTGCCCTGCTCAAACTGGTTGAAATGTTTAGTTACAATAGACAGATTCATTTGGCACTGCATGTTGTTCCCAGTATTTTTTTATATAGCTGCATTTGGTGTTAAACAAGTAGCTTGGCACACTTGCCAAGTAGACATCCCACTGCTCACTGCTAGTCCAACCCACACCCTTCACCAGGGAGCACCTTTCAACTGTCACTGTTTAGTGATATTTACCTGACTTAACTACAACCACAAAACATCTCTTTAACTATTGTATTACCATGCAAATAGTGGTTGTGAAACAACAAAGAAAGAGTGAATAGACAGATAGACCACAACACTACTGTGTTTTGGTAACACAGTAGACATCTGGATGGACGGGTGGCCGGCACTAGCGCAGAGTATTCAGTAAGAGAACTTGTAACTATGATTCATGGTGTGATTCAAGGTGGAGAAGGAGATCCAATGACAAGGCAGTGTTGATCAAATTTCAAAGGACCTTGGATATTGGGAACAGATAAAGTGATTCTTCAGGGAACACTGTCGCTGTTGCGACCTCTTCACCTCGTATCTATGGCTACTGAGGGCTGCATCAGGTTTCAGTTAAAACACAGAAACCCTGGGCTGTGTAGGTCCAGAAAGAGGTGAAGGGGGAGGTGACCCCACACTGAGAGCACTAATACAGCACTACACCCCTCTTCTCTCTTCTCCCAGACTCTGTCTGGGTGGCACTGGCTACAACTCCTCTGAGAGCCCCCTGCCAGCCAGCATGTGTGATTAAAGCCATCCTGGGAGGACAGATGATCGAAGTTGATAAGAACACAGCAGCAGGGTCAGCCTCTTTCTCTCCCCCGCTCCTCAGAGAGCTCTCGCAACTCAGGTAACTACACATCCCTATTCTGCATCTCATCACCTCCCGATTCACGCTTCTGCCAATGTAAGGTATATATACTGGAGGTGTGACTATGTGTAGAGATGAGGAGGGGCCTTAGTGAGAGGAGGAAACATGAGGAGAGGCACCTCAGAGCCGGCTTGTCCTCTCCTGCCTCTTGAGCCCAGATGCAGAGTACCGGTAGGTGTTGACCGCAGAGGCGTTGTTAGACATAAAACTCTACGGGGGCACAGTCCCCTATTCATATTCCTTTTTTTTCAGTTTGCTGCGCACAATGCACTACAAAATGCGCTATAAGATCTCCCCTTGCTTAACCCACTGTCTACAACAGTTCAGGGACGTAAGTTTGATATCAGCTTTGCCAGGGACATCAATAGTTAATGCCAGCGCGCAAAAAAAAATCTCTATCATTTGAGTGCAAATATTGTTTGAGCTTCATGTAATATTGTTTTTATGTTTTAGTCAAATTATAATGATCGGTAGGCCTATCATTTAGAAACTTTCTTTAGTTTTGTAATGTTTTCTTAGCCGACCTCAATTCTGACTTGTGTGCCGAGTCCGACACCTGGACTTCTGTGTGCGTGCTGCTGTGGCTATTTGGCAAACTCAGAGCGCCCTGACATGGAATTCTGCGGGCCTCTGGGATTATCAATCTAAATTAATGCACTGACTAATAAAGTCAATTGTTAAAACTAAAACTTTTGATTTTACTGGGGCACAGCAGATTTATACTGGGGCACGTGCCCCAGTAAAAAGGGTCTAACAACGCCCCTGGTTGACCGCATGGTCAGGTGACACTCTGGCCTCACTTCACAGACCATGTGTGAGGAACTCCACCGCTCTGGATCACTAGCATCACCCACCCGACACATCGTTCAACTATACAACTCACACACACACACGTGCAAATACAGACACACACACCTTCTTAAATATACAAATACACACACCTGATATAGAACAGCCCTGCCCTGGCTGGGACACATGGGCCAGGGTTCTCTCCATGGGGCCTCCCACACAGCCCTGCTGTTTTACCAGCTGCTTTTATGGGGTGGAAAACAAAATAGCTAAGTACAAAAACTCATTATGGTCCCACATTCTTCCCAAAACCTTTTCATAGCCTGAGGTGGGGGAAGGGCAGGGGGCTTTTAACAACACGACTAAGCACCAATTATGAAAATCACAATTGTAAGAGCTGTTTTACTGTTATTAGAGGCCTCACTTATCTCAAATACTATTCTGGGCTAGTAACCAACCGCATTGTTGTGATTTGCACTTGTATAAGAGAGGCTACTTCTGCAATGTGAAAACTATGACAGAGATTGGCAGCCAGCGACACATTGAAACCGTGGTGCTTCTTCCAGGAAATACACCATTCATTCACAAGGCAGCAAAAAGGGGGGGGGGGGGGGGGGGGCGGTGAAACAATTAATGTGTAAGGCCAAGGCAGAGGCAAGCAGCTTTCCCTGCCCTCCAGGGTCAACAAGTCAGTGAGTTTTTCCAGCTGTGTGTCTGGGCCACTGACCTGAAACAGTGCTCACAGATTTAGGCACATATCTAGCTAGCTAAAAAAGGAATAGAAGATAAGAGATATATGAGAGCAGAGGCGGATACATCCCCCAACTTAAGTATAAGCTTGAAATATGTCTGTGAATGGTAACCAGCCAATATGTAGCCGTACAGTCAAATCAGCCAAATGACACAGGATGGGTGTGCTAACTTCCTGAGCCAGCCGAACAAAGGATTAGCATCTAGTTCTGTTTTAGTTGTTACAGCAGCCAGCCCAAAAAGGAAGTGAGAGGCTAGGGGGGGTGATGGTTGAAACAGGAAATGACATCAACCCTCTGTTGACATGGCAATAGCCTATTCAAATTGAGAAAGGCAGGGCAGCACAGGATCTCAACTTTAGATAACCAAGAACATAATTTATTTAAATACAGAGAGAAAAAGTACCTATCATCTCTAGGTAACTTAATATCGTGCCTTTGGTTATCAACGTCTGCACCAGGCAGTCTTTCCACCAATCCTAATCAAAGGATTTAGAAGAGCCAAGGAAGAGAAACATGAGTTGCTTGAGCAAATGGTTGGAAGCTTAATTTCCTCTTCATATTTGCAACCATGAAATAGTCTGGTATCCAGGGAGGGTCTAAATGCAGACAGCTAGCTCTGGTTAATTTTGGAAGGTGAACAGTGTTTTGACGTAGGAAGTAATTTGTCAGCAGGAATTCCCTATTCCATTTCAATCAAAATGTCTCATTTTGAGGACAGTAATTTGATTTACTGCAGCCTATTTTGTGCCTTTTTATTAATAATGAAGATGAAGTAATCTAGCAGCAATGGTGTGTAGAATGTATTAGTGTGTGTGTGTATTCATCCAAATGTCAAACTGAATAGTTATGGCTTGTGTCAGTGCTTATCTACAGCCTTGCAATCCTATCACAACAAATCTACCTTTCAATTACAGTCTTGGCATCTGCAGTCTTTATCTAAAACTGTGGTGGCCTGGCCTCAGTTTTATCAGAAGAAACACAAAAGTTAGATGGAGAAATGACGTGTTGCTACGGTTCATTCATAGAGACCCCTGGATGTCATATTGAACAGCTAACAGAAACTAAGAGACACTTATACAGTGATAATATACCTGTACCTTGCAGATTAGAATACAAACAGGCCATGCACCACAGGGGCAGCGGAGAGGACTAAAGGCAGCACCACCCTATCTCCTTAGGAGAAAGCTACGCCTTCTTCCTGTACGGCTTCTAGCAGGCTGACTACTGTATCTCCAAACTCACACACTCAACCTGCAGCGCTCTTCAGATCAATAGAGCAGAGCCATAAAGCTAGAGAAGCTTCCAAACACAAGTTCTCTAACAGGGAGATCGGAGAGAAAAGGCATGTTTCAAGAAGACAGATACACCCATGAAAGGGCCCTAGTAATAATCATGTCCAAGGGGGAAGGAAGAGAGGGAGAGACTTGGAGAGATGAGATTAGGGCTTAGCTGTGAACAATGGGAAGCAGTGAGGGAAATGTTTTACTTAAAGAGTTAAACACAGTTCCATCTCTAGACCAAACCCTGCTGGGCTCGTCTCCTACAACACATTTTCCTCTCCAATTCTATTTTTTCTTCCCCCCAACCCACACACATCTTTAATGCTTCAACTCCGACCCTGCCATTTATGTCTGACCTGTCGGCTCTCTGGGTGGTGGTGGGGGGGGGGGCAAGTTTGACATCAGAGTGCAGAACCTGCCATTTGGGGTCAGTCTCTTTGCTCTTCTTCACATCCAGATTTGGAGAGGCAGAGCGACTGTAAAGAGAATGTGTCAGCGAGGGAAGCCAAGAGCACGTCACCGTCACGTAGAGCTTCAACTGCAGGTCGGCAGGATAACCCCACGAGAGGGGGCATGCGAAGCAAACACTATGACTGGAGGGTCTGATGATGTCATGGGTGGACACTGAAAGAGAGCTGCTATCCTGTGGTAAACCTGGAGACGGACAAGCTGATGAATGGCCAACTTGGAGTAATGATGGGGGGTTGGGTAAGCCGTTGGGGACTTGGGAAATGGTTTAAAGTGGTTTGTGTGTATATGTACGGTTGAGGAGGGGTGGGGGGGTGGGAGGGGTGTAATTGAAAAAGGTTTCTCTAGACCTTGGGGCACAAAATGACAGAATGAGGAAGAACAGGGTAGCTGTATTATGTATGGCTAAATCTGGGACATTTACATTATGGACCCAAGTGCTCGTGTTAATACATGTGCATTGTCCCTTCTTAAATAAAATAAACATACATTTGTGATGCTTACAGTGAAAATCTCTCCCCCTCTTTATTTATTTGTATCTCTCTCACACACACACATACTGTACCAACAGCTTGCAGAAGACCAATATTCTGCACATCTCACTTTCCTCCAACACTATCAGAGGTAGAAAGGTTTCTGCCAAATGGGCCTTGTCATGTTTCCTTGCCTACTACTGATGGTACTATTACTACAACTGCTACTAATGCTACAAATGCTACTAATGCTGCTAATGCTGCTAATGCTACTAATGCTACTAATGCTACTAATGCTACTTCTACTACACACAACACAACCACTCACCAAGGGGAAGGAAACTACTTGGACAGAAAAGACGAGATCAGGAATGAACCATGAACAATAGACAGCTGTGCGAGAGAGACTAGGCTGGGCATCCAAGAGATCCAGTCGTGCATTACATAACCTTTATGTTATCAGAACAGTGTTACAATCAACCTCATACTGCAGCTCACTTGAACCGGAGTTATTGTCTGACAAACATGGATGGATTTTTGGTGTAATCTGTATGTGAGTCTGACTCGTTTTGAGGCTAAATATTTATATAACACAATGGGTGATGTGTGGTGCCACAGGTGGGCTCTCAGATGTCAGTGTGACACCTTCACACCTTCACACACACACACACACACACACACACGTGTGTGTCAGCGGGAAAGGTCAACCTGACCCTGTCCATCCAGAGAAGCCAGGCACTGGATAATCATTGTACTGTAATTAAAGCAGTATTATGAAAGCCGCTATAATGATGGGGGAAAACTCTTGAATGGCCCATCATGGCCACTCTGACAGTAGGTTATGGAACATGTCTCCTAAGGTAAATGCCTCACTACACCAATTCCACTGTATTATTATGATTATTATTATTATCAATTCAACCGTAATCATTTCATAGGAAAATGTAATCTTGGCTGCCCCGGGGCATATAACATGGAGGGCTCAGTCACCACCAATACGTTATTCAGGGTCAGAATGAAATCCCCTTTCCAGTAAAAGTAAGGACCGGTTTAACAGATGAAACAGGTGACTGCAGGCTAAGGTCAAGGAGAGGTCAGGAACCATGCTGGTATACGTAGATTGGAGCTTATGTCACCCAGTTGATCAGGTTTAAATCTCAGCTTTGTGTCAGTCATTAGCGGCCCCTTTTCTCTCTGACGAACAGTACTGGTCCCACAATATCAGAAACAGACTCAATCAGAGGAAAAATTATAAATAATAATAATTATTGTATTATCCTTCAAGAACAACTATACTCTATGAAAAGGTATTTGAGTGAGAATGGGGATGTGGCTACTGTGCTGGGAAAATCATTACATTGAGGTTACATTAACCATAATTTAATTACATAGCAAAACCCATACGGTTAAATAAGAACTTTTATGGAGTTACACTTCGTTACGGTTACAAGTGATTATACAAAAGTGAAACTTGGGTGTGGTTGGGTTATCCAGGGGTAAGTGGATGTTAAGTTAACACAGATTTTGCTTTAGTAACACCACCTTTAACTGTGGCTTTACAAAACCCACTTCCCCCATCCACCCCTGCCCCATACTGTGCATTCTTACATTTTTGTGAAAACCGAATCCACTAACACTTAATACCGTTGAATTACATAGCAATTCCTATGTACCTACATGTTTTTTACGATCGGTATTGTTATATAATTACATGGTAGGTCATGTAACCTTAATGTAAAGTGGTGTTGCTATGTTGGAAAAAAAACTAGCTGCCGGTGGGGATGGGGCAAGGGGGGGGGGGGGGGCAGACCATATAGAACAGTCTGACTTTGAGCGCTGAATCTTTAATGGATGTAACGAGTTGAGCATTCAGAGGCTGTCATAAATCTGTCAAACTCAAGAACATTCTAAGATGTCTTTATGCACAGTGGGTGGCTAACTCAAGCAGAGTTCATAGAAATAGAATGTGCCTGTGCATGAAAGTGAGGGTGAGATGTCATGCAAGCAGGTTGCTCAAGGTTGGCAAACCTGCATACCTGTATAACATTAGTCAGTTTTGTTTTAAGCAATATTTTTTTTTAGAAGTTTAACCTTCACGGCAATGTGGACTGATTTCCAAGTATTTCTGTGTCACTGCGTTTCTCCCGGATTTGTAAGGTTCACCAATCCAGTTTTGATTGGTTGCTCTCTTTATTTACCCATATCAAGGTAAGTCAGCCTGGCCGTGTATGGCTGCTGGAACAATGTGCTGCAGGTCATTGACTCACATTAGTTACAGCAGGTACGTTATCTAATGGTGGAGTTGAGGGCAGCCTCGATGCTAAACAGCTGGGCTTCAGGTTTATTTCAACGTCCCTGATCACTGGTCTTCAGATATCCAGGATCACTTCACTGGAATAGACACGCTCTAGTTCCATCAACTTGGCCAGGCTAAAGTGTGAATTGTGGGGTATTCTGTCCTGATTCCTCAGACACTGCGATGATGTGTAAAGGAAGGGTATAAGGTTTGGTGTCATATGTCTGCCTTGAGGTTAGGAAAATCCCAACTTATTTGTGTGACATTGTGCTTACACTCTCTCTCTCTATACACATAAGCAACAGGGTTCTCTGAAAGCATTTTTTTTTCCAAATACCAATACAATACTTACAAGCCTTCTATAAACAGACCTTCAGCTTTAAAACCATCAAGCTCTTATTGTAAACGTTCTTCAATGATGTAATGTGCTCTTTACTGTTGTACTGTTTGGGACAATTAGGAATAAAACAGCCTTGGGCAATACTGTCTTCCACAACACTGGCCTGATTTTGTTACATAGCTGCCATGTTGGATGTTTCTCTAACTTTATCAAAACAAACCAGACAGATGAGGAAGACGTCTAATAAGTCCTTTGCCAGTAGTCTAACTCAAATAGGGTGCACAAAATAATGATTTAGATTATAACGCTTTATATATCCATACAATTATAGTTCCCAATCTACACAATATTTTTGTGCATTCATTTTTTGCCAAGATGCTGTAAATGAATGTATATGAATGCCTCAGACCAGTTGTATATATGTGTATAGAGAGGAGTCGATAGGTTGTGAATCGTACAGGCATGTCCACCTCAAACAGCCTCTCCTTTACACAGTTCTTGTAACTTGTATTGGTGAAACTTAAGTACAAAAAAACTTCAGAATAGGGTAATTAAACAAGTGTGTCAGATTGAGGCACCAGGTTAGAGAAAGGAGGGAATTACATGTTGTTCAGTCTCAGATGTGAAAAGAAAGCCGTTGAAAGTGTGCGTCCTGTGTGCTTGCTGTTAAAGAACACCTGAGCCCCCAGCCACAGGTACAGTATGAATTCCTTTCTGTTGCATTAACCTGGTTGTGGGAAGTGTTTTGCTAACAAGGACTGGAATGATGACACTCATCAGGCAGTTACTATTTGGCCTTACTGTAAGTTAACAAGGCTAGAATCATCATATTAAAAATCATGTTTTGGCATGTTGTTACTAAGAGGGTAATTGCTTTGTAGTTAGCATAGCATTACAGGTAAATTGTTTCGTGACAGTGTTTTTTTCTTCATACAAAAATTCAAATCTGCAATGGGTTAAAATTGCAATAAAACAGTCACTTTTGACATAGTATACACTTGTTTTAATAACTCCATGAGAGAGCTGAGGCTGGAGCAGTAAAGGTTCTTAAGTGAGGTTGATGTGTCTGGTTAGCCTTCTCTGCTTCCTAAAAGGACCCACTACTAACAACTTTGTAGGACTAAGAGATTCATCATTTCCTTCATCGTCTCCCCCAAAATAGCAGCCAGGTCCATCCATTATCTCAGGCCCCACAGCCCCCTGCTCACGTGTGTGTGCTTCAGAGACAGAAGGAGGTTCAGATCAGAGACATGTACCACCAGCGGGCAGGTTTGTTCTTCCTGTTGTTCGGAAGAGAGGTGGTGAGGCTTTTCTCAGCTGTTCTGTTTCCACGGCAGCAGATGGAAAAACTAAAAGGGCTTTCTTGGAGGCATGATGTAGCACCTCTGGAAGGATGTCACACTCCTCCTTCCACACTCACAGTCTGAAGGCTGCAGTCTGTCTGCACACTCACAACTTCAAACTCCCACACAGAAAATCTATGATAAATAGTATGCCGTGAAGTTTTTCTTATTATTATGTTATTTAGCAATAAACCAGTTATAAACCAGTACAACATCTCACAGTCACGAAACATAAAGATTGATTAGAAGGATTCAAATAATCTTATATGGATCTAACCCCACACACACTGTAATAGTGGATATGAATTGTCTTACACCCACTCAAATAGCACAGAGAACATTTTGATTGAATGGTTAATCAGAATCAGAATTGTGTTTAATGGCCAAGTAAGTGTTCACAAATAATGAATTTACTTTGGTGGGCAGGTGCATACAGTAAACATAATAAACATATTGAAACCCTAAAATCTTAAAGTGTGTGTGCTATCCATACATATACAATATTAAAATGTTAAAATGTAGAAAAATGTACAACAAAATACTGACAGTACACAATATAAAATATAAACTAAAACTACAAATATGAGAGTGCAGTAGGGCTGTATGTGGTAAAGTGACATAGTGTCAGTGTCAGTTTGGGGCCTTGATAATAAGGCTAGTTGTGGAAGGAAAGAAACTGTTCTTATGGCATGAGGTTTTTGTCCTGATGGACCACAGCCTTCTAATGTACTTTAAAGTAAGAGTGTGTGTGTGTGTGTGTGTGTGTGTGTGTGTGTGTGTGTGTGTGTGTGTGTGTGTGTGTGTGTGTGTGTGTGTGTGTGTGTGTGTGTGTGTGTGCGTGCGTGCGTGTGTGTCACAATAAGTTCTGAAAATAGAAAACCGACCTCAGATTCCTGTCAAACAAGGGGCCAGTCCTTCAGGCCTTTCATTATCACCCGGCCAGCAAGCCAATGATTAACAATTTCCTAAGACATTACAGATCATACATAACGTGACTGTAGGTGAACTGGCTGGGAGGTAAAAAGTTGGCCAAGGGCATGAATCTATGTGTATTGATGTGTAGGATTCAAATACTCAAAAATGCAGTGTTAACCACAGGCCACCTGTTGTCTAATTACAAAACAAAGCTCCAGAATGTTTTCTTATCTAACTTATCAGTTGTGAGGAAACATTTCTAGTCATAAGCCTCTTTCCAGCCTTCAACATTTGTCTAAACTGTGCAGGGTATTTTGTTTTGGTGTCCAGGATGTGTTATTTAGGTTTTAGTGTAATCAAAACATTCCATTACTCAAACAGTTTTAGAATGAGGGGGCAAAGTACACTGGGAACTACACTAACCATGTCAGGGGCACAGAGGGTGGACCAAACCTTTGCCCTGGCACATGAGAGTGTGACCAAATGACTCATGCCAGTCCATTTTTTCTGACAAATGATATGCACAAACTGGGGCACTGGTTGGTTCAAAAACTGGTCATGCAAAAACACACACCTACACGCGTGCACGCACGCACGCACACTGCATTAAGAACTAACGTGGTTGCTGATAGATTTCCAATAGGTTAGGTAATCACCCACAAGCAATGGAACGGTTGGCTAGCTAGATACATTTGACTAATAAGACAACTTGAAATCAAAAGACGGAACTGAACACAAGTAGACCACAATAGGCGCTTAATTGCCTCAATCAATATCCATAATTACCTACAGGGCCACTTCAGGCTGAGCAAAGGCATATAAAGAGTTAATTAAATAGTTAAACCCAAAAGAATCCCAGAATCCCAATACGTTCAAATTATTTTCTTTGACTTGACACAGTACATCAAATTCCAGTGGTGTGGCCGTGGCGCACTCCAAAACATGTGCGGGCTCTGATTACAGTAGGAGTTGTGCTTGAGATGCTTGTGAAGCTATGTTGATGGAAACATCTCCTATCAACCGTAGCCTACCTCAACAACATTGTATTGCAACTATAAATGTCGCTATAGTCACATAAAGTAGCCTATCATTAGACGATTGTAAAACATTCTCGTGAAACATTGGAACATTAAGTTATCATTTTGAAATACATACCCAATAAGAGCAGTTTCACTTCTCTGGCCGCTTTGTCTCTATCTTCTCGAAGGTTTTTGTCAATCATTTTGGACCTCTCGGCCGCGGCTTTATCTTCCTGACTCACTGTACAACCCATGGTTCCAAGTGCACGCTTCAGGACTGCTGCTTTTCGTAAAATATTACAGAGAAAAATAATCTTGGCGACACTGGTGTGCCTGGAAGCTTTTATTTAAAAATAAAAGCTGTCCCTAAGCACTGGAGTTGAGAAATGCTACTTCCCCTTTGATAAAATAGATTGTAAATGTGAACATTAACGAGTCGCAAATTTCAGAACTATGACAATTTCCAAAGAATTTTCAATGGATTTCAGCGTCCAAATTTCTGCTCTTCAGTAGTAAGCTTGCCAATAGGAACAATTTAAACGCATCTGTTAGAACAAGGTCAGGAACTATAAGGAACTTTTGCGGAAAATTGTCATTAATGAATCCTCGTTCAGCTTAGCAGGTAACACCATAAGGGCCACGAACTTCAGCAAAAGTATTCCAGCTGTTAAAACTGAGCAGATCGGATTCCGATGCCAATGGCCTTTCAATTACACCACATTCACACACCTACTATGGTGCAGTAATCGGTTATCTTCTGTTTTTCAAATGTTTTAATTGAGTCCTTTATAATGTACGATTGCCGTTATGCATGATGTCCTTTCGTATAGATTTATCACGTTCGAAGCCACACCCGTAAGTTCCTTGCTGCCCGACAAGCTGGAGACAGTTCTGTCACCTCCCAGCTCAGCAGCGCCAGCTCCGTACAAAAACGCCCTCTTCGCTTGCTTTATGGGAATTGTAGTCTAGTAGGCTAGATCGCGCTCGGTCCATCACGGGAGCAAAATGAAGGAACTAACGTTTCAGACATGTAAGTTATTGACCATATTTAAAGCAAACTTTCTTGAACTAAATTTTTCTATATTGCCCTTATCTGTCTTCTTAAATGGTAGGCTACCAATCTTATAGCCTATCCTAAGCGCATGAAACTAGCCACATCCAAACACATTCCGTCAATTGTGGATTTCTGATGCCACCTTGTGGCTTCAGCTGTTATCAAGGTTATTGCTCATTTAAAATAAATAAATACATTCTTAACCTACCGGTTGTAACATATTTTCCTTTTTCAAATATTCGTGCTTTATGGATTCTACTGACTTTATTCCTAATGATCCACTATGTATACAGCCTATATAATTAGGGATATCCAAACATTGACAAAGTTTGATTTTTGGATTCCAATGTTTTGGTATATTAATTCTTATGAGTCCCAGATTTGCGAAGCACCAGCACGCTGGGCTGCAACATTAACAGAAATGCTGATAAAAAGTGTCTCATCAAACATACTACTTCCAGGAAAGCACTTCACTCCTGAAAGATATCTTTTTGTCTTATTTTACACAGGACAGATATAATATCTCATCTACAAAACAGTCTGAATTGTGTATACAGGACTGTATCTATGCATGCAGTTCTCATCCTCAGTCCCTCTTTAACAGTATTATGGGGTCATCTGGTTGGGTGTAGATTTGTGTCTTTTGAAATACAAAGCACATTTTTCAAAATTATTAACAAAGGACTGAAAAATGTTATTTGATATATTTATTGCAACATTGTTTTCTGACTGCTCACAATGTATTCAAATATAGAGAGATACATAAAAATAAAGACATCAATTGAAGGGCAAAAGGGTTTAAAAGCACTTTTAAAATGATTACATTTATGTTTTTTAATCTGACTAAAACCGTACCTGCTATTTACATTATACAAACTAGATATGCATATAGATATAAAGGGTTTACAATTATATACATTATGTATAAATGCTGGTTAAAGTCAATATTTAATATGTTGTTATTCACTCATACAGATTTCAATAAATCACACAGGGCAATGAATCACACAGAGAAATGTGTTTGAGTTGCCAGTCATGAGAAGCATTCAATATCCCTTCCACAATGTCCTCCCTGAATGCTAATGTGGGGGGTTGTGTCAGTGTCAAGCAAATAACCATATTTCTGACAATGCAACTTCTACTTTACAACTGCCCGTTGGACTTACATTACCACAGGGGGACATAACTGTATTATTATAAGAATAACAGTGTGAAAATATATCACCTGAATTATTTTTTTCATCTTTAATAGAGAATACAATACATCCATTTGACACCATATACAATAATAACAGCTTGTTATTTCCATGGTGACTGATACTGATGCTTTTCCCTGTACACTGGCACATGCAGACCAGCCATTTATCTGAGAACATGATCAATTGTCAGAGGAGGTGTTGACAAGTTGGACGGAACAATGGCACAACACTCATACAACAGTACAGAACACCCCATAATGTGCGCTTCCCCAAGTCTTCACAAAAACAATAGGAGATACAGGAATGCAGCTCAGTTGCTTCCACTCTGGTAGTCCTCAACACCAGCAACAGGGATGTTCAAAAATGACCTGAACTACTGTGTAATTCACTATTGTTTGATGACACTATCAAAAGATTATTTACTTTTTTTCACCCACTCTGATTCAACAAGATTCAAGAACTTGAAAGACTAAAACAACATAAAAATAATGGCCTATTACTGATCCTTTTTAGTTATTTAAAATATCTATTGATCATATATATATGTATGATTAAATGATGAATTTATATTTTAGTATATTCAATAATGGGCCATTATTTTATGTTGGTGCTTTAGGCTTACATGTATGTGTGTATGTATTGAAGTACCACAATTCAAATACAGTTTAGTCATGTTTCTTAAAAACAACACAGACACTTACAATCCTTACAGTACATCCACTGAATTAGTTTTGTTCTCTCCATATGGGAGAGAAAGAGATTTAGTTATGTTTATTTGTTTACACTCAAATCATTACAGGGCTGCAAAATAGAACACAGGGCAGACAAGAGTACAGGAAAGAGAACTTCAAGTAGTTGGAGGAAACATCCTTGTACCATGTTAGACCTTAAATACATATTATTTAGCAATTTAGATTTTGACTACGATTAAGACACCTCTTTAGAGATTGACATTAGTGTTATAAAGGGAATCCCCTCAAAATATTATTTAGAAAATATAGATGAGTAACAAAGAAATAATTAGCAAGCCAATTGATTAATGACTACTGGGAGAAGTTGTGCTTATCAGCTGAAAGTGCTACAGCTAACCACCTTGTTTGGGTTGTTAAAGAGACACCAGTGGCACCCTGTACCCTGTCTATTAGTGCTACTCTATACTTCAGTTAGGGACATGTAAAGTCCTGGAAATATCAACAATTACACATACAATCCATGATTATCTTCTTAATACAGTGACCCTGTGTTTTTTAAATTATTTTTGGCTATCTCTGATTATTTTCAGTAAACGTCCAGAAACAACTCAACAAGACACCTATCTATAGAACAACTTTCTATGTCATAAATAATCCCTTAGGAGACAGATCATAGGTGGGTTTGCCTTCCAGTTTAGAAAGCTGTGCTCTGAACCACAATGAATCCAGATGCCAGAAACAGTGAATAAACTATTCATTACTGGTTCAGCAAGAGCATCAATAAAACACAAAATATTGTTTTGATGCTCTAACTCTAGACATGTCAAGTAGAACAATTAAAAATACATCTGTGCTGTAATATGTTGGGTCAAACTAATTGTCTGGACAGCACATTGGCATACATGCTCTTGGTTTGTGTCCTCTGCTTAATAATCAGACAAAAAGAATGGGAAGCAACAGCATGTGTCACAGGAGGAGTGGCCAAAGAGCTGCGTTACCACAGTAACTGCACTCTGTCCAATCATGTTCAATGCCACATTACCTCTGCTATTGCACAGAATATTGTCTTGACCCAATTCAGTGGTTCTAAATCCTGGTCCTTGTGCCCCCCTCCCCTGCATGTTTTAAACGTTTCCCTGCTCCAACACACCTGATATAAATGAATGGGTCGTTATCAAGCTCAGCAGAAGCCAGATAACGAACCATCCATTTGAATCAGGTGTGTTGGAGCAGGGAAACATCTAAAACATGCAGGGCAGGGGGGCACAAGGACCAGGACTGAGAACCACTGACCTAATTACATCAATAACTTAACACAGCAGACTAAAAACACCCCATGTACTGTGCAATTCTCATCATGTCTTTCTTCAATTTTCGTTAAAGAATGCTACCAGGATACCAGGAATGTCTTAAATGTTTTTGTTCTGTTTATACTCCCAGTCCATACAGTGGTTAGTAGATCATACACAATGGCTATTTGGGGGTAGGGGAGGTATATTGGCTATATAGGTATAAAGTCTATTGGCTTGGACCTCCTCACACTGTTTGGCTGTGGTGGGTATGAATGTGTGTCATCTGAGTGGGAGTCCATCCAGAAGACTGAGCTCTCTCATTCGCCAGACACTGTGGTCGACACTTTCTATTGGAGCAGCTACTAAATCTTCTAATATTATTATCCGAAACAACAACAGAAAATATACATTTACATATCTAGATTTACATCAATACAAAAACGAATTCATACAGTAGACTGTGGAATTTAGTGACCCTTGGCTGCTTTACTGCTCCCTGACGTCCAATCAATGAGGATAAAGCTGAGGCTCATTACCATAAACAGGACACCTATTCCAGCAAAGCAGGCAGCCTGGGAACAAGAGAAAGGAAATAAGAGAAAGACAGACAAAGACAGGGTGAAGAGAAAATGGATATACATTGTGGCGCATGGTTGTTGATGCCCCCTCCCAAACCCCCCCTTAGTTTATTATCAATAACATTATAAACTATTATCCTTCTTAACATTATTAACTAACTAGACTAGCCTACCCTACATGTAAATATGATCTCCCAGAATGACAACGTAATGGGCGAGAACTTGGAATTGATAGAGTTAGAGGGTCGACCTGTTTAGTTCCTTACCATGATTTTGGGGGCTGAGCGCATGGGCTCCTCCTCTTTGGGTACGATGCGGATATAGAACACAGCAGGGAAGATGAAGATGAGGCAGGGGGCCGACGTGGCACCTGGGGGGGGACAGGGACAAACATGGAACACCAGCGCTCTCCAACACCAAACTGCCACACATTACTCATCACTAGATCATGTACAAATAATTGACTAGGTGTCAATCTATCTCAGTGGTTAATATGCCACCAAACTGTTATTAACACTAAGGGGAACATTATTGTCCAGATCATCCAGCCAAAGTAGGTGGCTGGATGCAGGTGGAAACAATGAGCTGGTAAAAAAAGGTTTTAATATAAAAATTCTACCGCATAACTTTCACAAGACTAGTCTACAGTTTGTAGTATATAATACATTCCTGCGGTGTTTTAGCTTTGATGACTCAAAATCCTCCACAGTAAGTACAGCATTATAGCTGAGGGTTTAATGCATAGGGGATCAAAAGTGTGCGGTGACATAAAAGAGGCTAAGATCTGTAAGCTGTAAGAGCGCTGAGTTCACTGCGAAGGTGAACGAGTGCAAGCAGCCTCAAAGACACTTTTGTTTAAAATGTCAAATTCCGACACTAGTGAGGCTTATGGAGGATAAGGGTTCATTTGAGGTCATTTAACCAACAGTTACCGCAGTTATTAATACTACATTTACCACATTTATTTGACTAAAACATCACATTGGCAGTCGCGAGAATAACAGTAGCCAGCTGTGTGGAGTGCAGTTCCAACCTACCAATGATGCCAAAGATGCCCAGGATGTTGGGGGCAAAGATGACTAGCAAGTTGATGCAGGTGAGTAGACAGACAGCGATAGCGATGTGGCGGGGCCAGTTGAACGTCTTGTTGGGGAACAGCATCTGCTGCAGGGCTCTCCTCACCTGAGGAACACACCAGGATGGCTTCAGTTACAGGACCTTTCTGTTACTGATTTTCAAGCAACAGTGGTTTTCAACAGAGGACAGTTTAGATACACTGTTCTTGTCAACATATCAATATGTGTATATCATCATTTCAGTGAATATAATACTTAATAAAATAGTATACAAACGTATGACTAGTTGTATCCATTCATACTGTGTGACCAAGTGTTAAGACCTGCCAACAAGAGGCAGCTGACTCACAGGGAAAAGCACAATGGGGACGGTAAGAGTGACGGCCGTGAGCACGGCCAGACGCACACACAAGATCAGGGTGTCGTAGGGGTCAATCCTGCTGTAGGTGTGAAGCAGCTCTGGCTCCACCTCACCTGTAGGGGGCAACAGAGGAGGTGGTTTGAGAAACCCTACAAATCCCACATCTCACCAGGAGCAGTCTGCTGTCTACAAACATTATGAATCAATAGCATTATTAATCACCATCATTAAAAAGTTATTAGGACATAGTGATAAGTTGCCCCTTTGCTGTTACAACCTAATCAGACCGTGTGGTACACCCAGTGATACTGACAACCACTAGGAGGAGTCGTTAGTCCACCTCCACCATGGATTGGTTTACAGTTAACTTCTCCAATGAGACAATAACCAAGCAACCTCATTGCGACCCACATTTACGTCTCCGTCCATGCAGATTACCTAACCCAAACAGTGACATGAGACGAGGCTTTCCTACGTACTGTAAATGGCCTGAAGCTGGCATAAACAGAATACATGAGAAGGAGGAGAAGGAGAAGGCCAGAAGACGAAGAAGAGAGGGACAAGGAAATAAGGATCAAGAGGAGACAGAGGGAGAGCGACCGAGAGAACAAACAAATACAAACCGAGAGGGGGACAGAGACGGAGAGAGAAGGAGCAATAGAGTGACAGAAAGCGAGAGACAGAGAGACCTTCTCGATGACAGGTGGTGGAGGGGGGGGGGAGGGGGGGGGAGGGGAGCCTCACCATAGAAGGTCAGGTATCCAAACAGAGCAGCCAGGAAGTACATGGTGTACATGACAGCAATGGAGATGTTGGACACATGCTGCATCTTTTTCTTGGTGGGGCTGAAATCAGAGAATATTGCGATGTGATGTCACATACGCCGGCACAAAGGCATACACACACATCACACATGCAGTCCAAGACAAGCCAAAACAACCACCAACAAAACACATACATTATTGTGCACATCATTAAATGCTAGCTTGTGCTTTGGGGCCAATCGTGTAATTACATTTATCCAGGGGTATAACATCCTAGTTTACAGCTGCACCCAAGTTTTTGTGGTTTAACACAGTGGTGATACCCCTTCGACTAACCATGCATCAAAGAATCTCTGCATGCCATGTGCAATGTAATGTGCATGTGAGTCGGCATATGATTGGCCAAGCCCAAAGCATACAGAATGACTTCCTGGTTCACAGGAAAGCAGCATCAGCAGCCTTGAACCCTGTGTGGGTAGGAATGGGGCACCTACTTGCGCAGTTCAGTGTAGATGGGCAGGACCTCAGGGTGGCACACGAAGGCAAACGCCAGAATGGGCACTGTGTAGGCCGTCTGAAAAAATGACCCCACCCCCACAAATGTAACTATGGATACATTGGTGCCAACACTGGATGCTGTAGCACCAAGCTATCGTTTTATTGGCCCATTAGAGTCTGAGACACATCACAGAGAGCTAATTGTTTGTCTGTGATTAACTTGAGTCCGGCCAGTGGCCAGCTTTAGGCTGCTTAGGAATGCCTTCACGGTAAGCTGCTAAAGAGCCGGAGGGATTGCTCTGGGTAGGTTGGTCTGGCTAGTTGGAGGGACTGATCTGGTTAGCTTGGTGTGGCTAGCTGGAGCCTATAAATCTAACACTGATCTTAAATGGGGCCTAGTATGAAAATAATAGGATTTGATTAAGACCAGGGACTACTCATCACCTACCACTAATCATCCTGTGTATAACTGTGTTCATTGCCGGCATACAGTAAGCAGTATTACTTATCATTTAAATAGAGTGAGTGACATTGGGTGCTGGAGAAGCAGGGTGTGTGAGGGGTGTGTGAGGGGTGTGTGTGAAGTGTGGGTCATATCATTGTATGAACTGTACTCTCACCTGAGGGTTGAGATTGACCATGCGAGGAACACAGGCAGGGTCATTCATATCCACAGCACTGATGTTATTGTTAGTGCTGTTATGGCTGTAGTCTGAAAATGGGCAGGGCACCTGGAACTTCTTATAGATTACCTGTGGATGAGAGAGAGAGAGAGAGAGAGAGAGAGAGAGAGAGAGAGAGAGAGAGAGAGAGAGAGAGAGAGAGAGAGAGAGAGAGAGAGAGAGAGAGAGAGAGAGAGAGAGAGAGAGAGAGAGAGAGAGAGAGAGAGAGAGAGAGAGAGAGAGAGAGAGAGAGAGTGAGAAATGTGGCTTGTTTGTTTGGACTGGGGGACAGCAGTGTGCAGCACGGATTAGTGCATGCAGAACCAAAACTAGGTCAGAGAAAAACACACACAGACCAACATAGTCTGAAACTGCAGGGGACAAAAGAACTTGCTCGTGGATATCTGTGGAACGTGAGGGGAATATTAATTAATTGTGTGTGTGTGTGTGTGTGTCCTGGGTGCTTTTGTGTGGAGTACTGAGCCTCTCTAATAGTAAGACTAATCTTGGCAACAACAACAACAATCCCAGAGGATGCTAGACTCTACTAATAATGCTAAGGGTACAGTAAACATCTGGGTGTGGGTGTGGGTGTGTTTGACGTACCGCAATGAGGAAGAAAACCATACAGCTGAGAGAAAAACCACTAGTGTATCCCAGGTACCCTGAAAACACAAAGGCGTCATCATCACACTACCTGTTCATCAGCTCACATACCACACTGACTGGATTGGGCTGGACATGACTGGCCTGGACTAAGACCCTGAAGCTGTGGCTCATTAATGGGCCTTATTGACCTTTGAATGTTGCTCATAATAAAAGGTCAGGACCTCTCTCGTTCTCTCACTCTCTCTCTTACATTAAATCTTCTAAATCCTTCACTTTTTACTGTTTCTGAATCTTTGTTCTTGGTCCCTCTGTCTTTCTCTTATGTAATAGTGTAACGATCTGTTGTGCCACTACACTAGCCAAGCCTGAGGGCTTACATAAACCAGGGCGTCTTTTAGACACACTCGATGATGCCAAAGCACAGAGACACAGAAACACACTTGTACCAGTGCCAGTAGATCAAATTCCAAAAATAAGAGAGCTCTGAGGGTTTTTTTCCAAAAATGATGTACAACCAGATTGTGTCAGACAGTGATGTCTTATGTCTTCATAGGACTGCTGACAGGTGCATAATCACACACGGCTAACCGCAGCTATCAGCCTCGCAGCCTGTTCTGACACTGTGGGGGAGTCTTATCCACGTCACACACCGGAGGGAGTGAGGAGGGGAAAGGTTGGAGAGAGATGAAGAGGGGAGGAGAGGAGAGAGAAGGAGGAAGGTAACTAGCTGTTATAAATCCACTCCTTGCCAGCATTATAAGATTTACATTACATTTTAAATCACATTTATTTATATTTTTTGGCAGAAGCTTTCATCCAAAGCTATCAAGCAGTGCATATTGTTTTGTAAGCAAATAATTTAGGTCCAGAACTGCACACTCGGATAGAGATTGACCCATATGATCTCACTGTCTTACAAAATGTCTTTTGAGTGGTTACTGCCAAGAACTGTACCACAGTCACCTTAACTACAATATTGCATCATTGTGATAATAGGACAGTGCAACAAGACAGTGACACAGTCTTAAATACAACATGCAGAAAAAGGCCAGTTTCACAAGCACTGCTAGCAGTCTGTATAGCTAAGTGTTGCTTAAGGTTTTTGGGACATTTCAGTTCACCAGATGATCATTTCCAAAGTAGGCTCTGAAACCACTCCAATGACAGTGATGAACTGTACTGATCAAAGTGAATGACTGGATGTGTAGGGTGAGAGAGGGTGAGAGAGGGTGAGAGAGGACGGGTACGTGTGTACAAAGCTGAAAGCCTCACCCAGCTGCTTCATCAGTGCCAGGGGCAGGATGATGGCAATGGACACCATGATCACCAGGTAGTTCCCATTCATGAACCACTCACTGGACAGAGGGAGGGAAAGAGAGAGAGAGAGAGAGAGAGAGAGAGAGAGAGAGAGAGAGAGAGAGAGAGAGAGAGAGAGAGAGAGAGAGA